>NC_031495.1:64304599-64312620 GCF_000237925.1 Schistosoma mansoni | reverse complement strand
GTGAGTTAGATATATCAAATTATACAGAGTTTTTGTTTGAACCTAACTTTGAAGCATGGATGTATGGGCCTGTTGATTTTGAAGTATACGAACGTAATAAAAATGGAGAATACTCTGCTCAGAAGTTGAGTTTTGAATCGTTAAATAACGAATTAAACCTTTCAGAAAAACAAAACATTGTCAATTTTTCGGATAACATTATTCGTCAAACAAATGTGGCAGATGATTTCTCCTCATGTGAATTGTACTGAAAACAAGCGTTCAAAGTTAACAATTCAGTACAATACAATGTTTCTTTACGTTATCCACTGATGTCGTTACAGAAGCAATGAATATTCAACAGACAGAAACGTCATACGTATTGCAATAGTGAATTGCTCCTTTTTGCAATATCCTATATAAGCCTTATTGATTTCAGCTTATATGTCATCATAAAGAAAAAAGTACTATATTAAGAGCATTAAGATACTAACTAAATGTAATGAAGTTTGTTTCCTTCCCAATAGTTTACCACAGTTTCATCTCAGATGTGTTCGTAGAATTTTGATTTTAGTTGAAAATTACTTAGTTACCACTCATATATTCTACTTTCAAAATATTACCACACACAGAATTATCATTATGCATTGCCCATGTCTTTCACCTTACAAAAACAACACAAAAAAACAATAAACAGGAGAGTTACTGTATGCAGTTTAAATAAATGAATATTTAAATATATAGGTTGAGCGGTATTAATATTTTTATGTAACTATCTGTGCGCACTGCTGAGGAGTCTCATAATCGGACGAAACGACCATTCAGTGCTTCCAGATTTTCCATGATGGTCTAGTTACAATTGACTCATGAATTCTTATTTGTACAGAACGATTCAGTGCTCTATCATCATCGAAATGATATGACATTTCATGAGAAATTTTATTTATAACTAATTAAAGCATGTGTTGTTTTAATGTTAATCAGATAAAAAAACGTTTGTTGGAATCCTACTTAATTATTACTCCCATTTAAGAGTTTGGAATACCGAAATCCCGAAAAAGTATGTCCGTTTTGCTATGAAGTAAGTTCTTTTTTAAGCGTTGTATTGATAACCCTTCCTGTTTACTGGTTACAGGCATAAAGATGCAAATACACAGCTGATGATGATGATGATGATTGCCTTGTGATACTCATATAAAGTCTTTTTTAGGAGTAATCGTCTAATAAGGCAAGCTAACCTAACATGTACTGAATAAAGAAGTCAATAATGACTATAGGGTGGAACTATACTCAGTGGTATGCAGAATTGGTTGAATGTATGATTTGTACACTGGGTAATGAGAGGAATAAAGTTATTTACTTTCAGAGGTGGTTCAAGAAGTTCAGTAGATGTTTGCTTTTAACTAATTAAATCCACTAAAAATAACGAGGTCAACATCAATGTCGAATAGAGCTGCTGCTATTGATTGTGGGTTAATCATTTCGTGACTGTGATGAATATGTCTGTTAATTTAACATATACTGAATAAAGAAGTCAAGTAAATAAATAAAATAGAAAACATAGAAAGACATACTACAAAAAGGAATTAAGGCCAAGGAAGGATAAGTGGTTGGATGTATCGTTTCTGGCGCTCCAAATTCGGGCTTGAATTAGTGGATTGCCAATTCCTCAGCGGTTCATCAGATTGTGATGCGACCTCCATTCAATCCAATTCCTTTGACTGTGTAGATTAGTATTATTATTCCCATTTTAAAAGAAGACATATTTGGATCTATGTGTTGATGAAATGCTGCAAACACATCTCAGAACACTATCCAGTATGAAGTTTTCGAAAAGGAGAATATAAACTAATTACTAATTCTTCTTCATATCTTTCATAATCCCACCTTATATTCTTACTTCTTGAATATTACATAATCTCATCTGATAATAATAAGAGTCTCGAATCAATTGATGATGTAATCGTTTCTATCCTTCTATAGACGTATGTTTTCCATAGTAACTATAAATACCAATGTACAGCTTAACTACATAATAATCCCATCGAGAAGACCTAACTTTCTTCACTGAATTCTCTTCATTGTTATCATTTATTAAAATTTACTAAAATCCATGTACAAGTAATATAGATTGCATTCATTACACTTGTTTTTCAGGAAATAACCCAATGTTCCATATGGGAAACACTTTCGTGAAAGTGAATAACAATGATGTATAGTATTAACATTTTATCGTATTAGATAAATCAAATAAATCCTATTTTCCATCTTATGCTTTCTAGTAATGTAGTGAACGTGTAGTATCAGTTTATTTGTTAAGCCCATATACTTTATCCTAGCTACTGGTCAAGCCAATTCGCCTGTCATGAATCATATTTTGATCTTGTTCATTATTCGCTTATTAACCTTGGCTATACTTTTATATGAGCATATATGTGTACACTTCGTATCTTATTCATCATATGTCTGTCACTCATTTTTGTCCGACTATAAATGTTGATTAACGCTTGCTTAAATCGAGTTGGCTTCCCAGCCATCTCCAATACGCATCATCTTTCGCCTCGCTCTCGAGTTGGCTTTCCAGCCATCATCACTGCATGTCATTTCCGCCTCGTTCGCTCCCTTCGCTTATTCGCATGTTCACTCGCTCGTTGATATTCGCTCAGGTGTTGCTAACTTTCTGACCTGAGTTATTCGACAATAAACTGTAGTTGCTGCTATCCTTTGTCTTCTGATTTTACGCGCCGTTAAGATTAGAATTATATCGGTTATCGAAACGAACGATTAACGAATCGCGGCACTACAAACGATAATACAATTATATCTTGTATCCTGTGTGCCCAGTTAATGTATAACTCTGTCCTAGGCCTTCCTTTCTCGTTCTATCCAACTTTTGTTCATCCTTCTCATGTCTATCTCCATTTCTCTGTGCTATGTGTTCTTTGGTCTTCCTGTTCTCCTTTGACCTTCAGGATTCCATGTGAGAACTTGCCTTGTGACTTAGTTAGCTGCTTTCCTCAATGTGTGTTTTATCCCCTTCAGCGCTTCTTCCTCATTTCTTCCTCCACTGGATGAAATCTAGTTTGTTCTCTCTCACAGTAGAATGTTGCTGATAGTGTCTGGACAACGCATCCGAAGTATCTTGAGAAGACAACAGTTGATAAACACCTGTGTGTTCTGACTGGTGGCCTTCGTAGTTCTCCAGGTTTTCGCTCCATACAGTAGAACTATCTTCACAATTGTATTGAAAATTCTGATCTTGATATTGATTGACAAACAGTTGTTTCGACTTCCAGATGTTTTTTAATTGTAAATATGCTGCACTTGATTTGTCGATCCGCGTTTTCACATCTGCATCACATCCACCATGTTCGTCAATGATGCTATCAATATATGTAAAGGTTTTCAAAACTACCAAAGCTTTTCCAACAAGTGTAATTCGATTGGTGCATGTTGTGTTGTATCGAAGAATCTTGCTTTTCCCTTTGTTTATATTGAGACCTACTGCTGCTGAGGCTGCTGCTACTTTGGTCGACTTCTCCTGAATTTTCACAAATGCTTATCAATAGAATCTATATATTTTAGTAATCCATTATTTACTTTGCATAACCATAAATCATGTATATACTTGCTGCGTTATTACGTACAACCCATTTAAGTACTACAAATGACTTTTAATAAGAAGGAAACACCATATTGATGTTTTCTTAAAGATGACCATTGAAATGTTTAATTTATTAATCACCTATTTGATAATAATTATAGTAATACCAACCTTATTACGTCATCATACATTCACCTTCAAATAGTATCTTGACTAACATAACAAATGAAATACAACTGTCAACTCATATTTGGACAAAGGTGTGGCTTATTAACAAATACCTTAAGATAAATGACTACAATCACCGAATCTTTGGTGGTATTACACATCGTCTACTATAATATGTATGGACTCATTCATCACTCATCAAACCTAAATTGACACACACAAAATAATATACCAATTGTATGACAGAAGAAACATACATACTTGAGTTGTTATCGAGATCTATGTGATCGAACCGTAACTACAAAATACCAGTTAAAATGGTGTAATCCGATTACTCACTGTTTTACTTTGATTGTCTAAATAACACCAATGTCCTTCTGCTTATCAGTAGCACAAAGATATTGTGATCACAACCGAGAACTATATTCAAAGACTCTTAGTACTGTATATAGTTCTCACGCGTCCGTCTACCCTGTATCTAGAATAAAACATAACCTACAAAGTAAATAACCGCTAACCACACATTTGGATTCTATAACCTATCTCATACATTAAAATAGAGCGAAACCTTGACCAAGCATCAATTTAATTAAAAAATCACAATATGGGCATGATTACCTCATAAGTGGAATTGAATTGAGTAATAGATCTGTGTAATAGACTGACAATAATCGTCATTGTATCAAACAGAAACATACAGGTGAGGTAATATAAGAATTCATGTATGTATAAGTGTGATATGGGATTTGGAGGAAACTAAGCGTAAATATATATTCGACAAATGATGGGTCAAAGAAAGCTGTTAATGTCAGTGCACACAGAAATTTCAACAGCAATGTATATTTATTGTGCCAGTTAGATTGGATTATACAACTGAGATTACGATGTGTATTGCACTTGGTCTGTTGTTTGAGTAGGCCAGAAGAAAATGCTTTGCTATTTGTCTTTACACAGTCATTTCTCTGTTCTTTGTCTATGAAGGCTGGTTTCAAACTGTAGATGGGTACAGTCTCCTCCTTTCCGTTGTTGTCAATTAAGGAATACTTTTCTGGATATAAGGCCACACGATATTGCCCTTCACCTAGAGGTTGTGATAGTGTAGTGGTAAATAAATCCCAGAAACCAATAGCTCTGTAAGTGTTCGATATTGGATACTGACCACATTAGTTTTATTGGGCTCACTTAGCTGAAGGCACTTGGTCATGCATTCGCACCAGATCACGGTTTGGTACGGTGTGTTTAACGTCTCCTACGATCACTAGCCAGTTTAGATCAGTCACTTCTCGATATATTGATAACCCATCAAATATATCTTCCAACTTCTTTGCTTCTGACTTTTGATTTCACTGGGTGGGCGCAATTCAAATGTATGTCTTACTGGTAAAGTGTTGTCAAACTACAATACATGTGGTATCCTCAATAGAGCTTAAAAACTACACAATCAGTTAACATATAACACCCTGAGAAAACCATTTGCTTCGGTCAAGACATTCAGATAGTAACATGGCCCTCATACAAATCAGGTGACTTGTTTGGCGCATATGTGTTCGTTGCCTCTTTGTACCAATATGTATGTGTTCAAATAAATAAATGAAAAAAACCCTTTGTATTGAGTTGACGTCAACTATGTTCAACATGGAATATAATGAACAATTTTGTTTGAATTCGATATATGAATTTTCTCTAATTATTAATCGAACGTGTGTAGAAATCACTCAGTATTTTTTGTTCGAATCTTCCCATTGACGTCTAGGACTGCAACTGGTCAGTCTCTTATTAGCCATATGTGCATACTGTGCTTATTGCCTCGATATTGCCTTAATTCACAAGCATTATAAGTAAAGATGGATAGTGGCAAGCTGTGGAATCCGGGACGCGTGTTTCGCCCTATTTGGGACTCGTCAGCCAGATGTAACTGCATCTCAGAGTTGATGTTCACTCTGGGACTCCAACCCAGTTCCTTTCGCTTCAAACGTCATCGCGTTATCCACTCAATATATAATGAATGTGTTTTTTTATATTAGGATTGTCTTGTTTTTGAGGTGAACAGTGATTCACTTATACCAGTTTTCCATGTTCTTACTTCGTATCATGGAATTGTAGTTGTTCCTCGTTTTTTAAGTACCATATACTACTTATGTGAATATAAGTAACCTACACCACACTGCCATCTAGATATTTCAACAAGTTATCTAGTTTTTGTTTGTTTTAATACATCATTATTGCTATTAATCAATCTCATAACCTATTCAGGTATGTTTCTGAAAAGTGTACAACCTTTCGTTTGTACAAGTTACAAAAGGCCTAATCAGAGATATTGTGGTTGCTGACAATATACAGCGAAAAGAATATACATTATTTAGATGTCGATTGACTGGACTTCTATCTGGTGATCACTCAATATTTATCGTCAGGAGTGACCAAGAAGTAAAAAAGGCGAGACTATAATTTATAGACGAGTCAATCATAAGTGTTTGAGGGATCTCAAGGTCACAGTGCAGATATCAGTATCTGGTGCTCATGTACGTATGGTTCACAGAGGATTTTAGATAAGACGTGATGATTAAGCGGTTACAATAAATGGGACTGCTAAGAAGTTCCTTTATTTTTAATTGCGGTAATCAGATGATTCGTAGACTTTGTACACACTACCGTGATGCTGTCCATCGACGTTACATATATTGGAGGAAGAAGTCTCCTGGAATAGGAACTTCTTTCGCTTCATCCAGATTGAAACTAAGGCAAGTTACATTAATCATCGCGAACTGTATAATAAAAGCACTAGTAACATTTACCGAAATATTCGCAGATGTTACTGGAGCTTCGGCTGTTCGGTGGTATGGGTATTGTAGGGATATATACGTAATAAAAATGAAAAACTCCCACAACCGGAGTCCTCACAAACAATACTGTGTGGTCGAGGCTGAAAGAGTTTTTGCGACCTTATCATGGCTCTGGAGACCGACTATTATGGAGCCATATGGATGAGTTCCTCTACCTTATGCATTGCGATTTTAGAACCTTTGAACTTCTTTCTAACCTTAACACGTTTTTAAACCATGTAGAAGATGTGCATCCACTCAAATTCTTTGGCTTTGTATAATATATTTTTACTCTATACTAATTGTTCCCCGATTGACCAGTATTTCTCAAGATCACATTAGATTCGTTCAAAGGTCGTCCATAAATTAAAGTCTCGCCGCTAATACAGTGTTTCTTAAATCAATTGAATTCATTGAACTTCATAGACTTGCAGAGGATATCTGAAGCAATGTAACAGTATACAGCTAATTAAGTCAATATTAATTCAGTCGAGATACAAAACAGACAAGCATACAATTTGTTAATCACTGAATGGTGATTAATACTTGTATAGTTCATTAGTACTTATCGGCCAAGATGCAACTTTCGTCATGTAAGCACTTGTCGACAAGGCACCTTTTCTTCAAATTATGAACGATAGTAACGTAAAAAGTACAAGCTCTGTCGTTTCTCACATTGCCACGGACACGGATAACGCATTATTGAATACATTGCATCTGGTAGTGTTCCAATCAGTTGAAGTGTTAAAAAGCGTCAACAGAACTTATGAAAGGGCGACGTACTGCAGTGCGTGATTCTTATTTCCATAGACATCAGAGGTGGTATATAAATTAACTATATCTTAGAGAAATGGCCGTAGAATACCTAGCGGACACTTACATCCGATTAGACGAAGGAGGTAGTTTGATTAGTATTATAATATTGTTCATGAAAGACTGTAACGAACACTCAATGTCTGGCCTTCATCTTTTGTAAGTTTAGTGAAGGTTACTTAACTGTAGTTCATAGGAATGTGTGTCATAATCATGAGTGAAATTCGCTGAGGTACTAAAAAACTATCACAACCGCTAGATGAAGGGCATTATCATGTGACTTAATATCCAGAAAAGTATTCCTTAATTGACAACAACGGAAAGGAGGAGACTGTACCCATCTACAGTTTGAAACCAGCCTTCATAGACAAAGAACAGAGAAATGACTGTGTAAAGACAAATAGCAAAGCATTTTCTTCTGGCCTACTCAAACAACAGACCAAGTGCAATACACATCGTAATCTCAGTTGTATAATCCAATCTAACATGCTTAATAAATATACATTAACAGCTTTCTGTCACCCCTCATTTATCGAATATATATTCACACTTAGTTTCCTCTAAATCCCATATCACACTTATACATACATGAATTCTTATATTCTCTGACTTGTATGCTTCTGTTTGACACATTG
>NC_031495.1:64242610-64304399 GCF_000237925.1 Schistosoma mansoni | reverse complement strand
TAATACAGCCTTCCTTCGAGATACTGACAAGCTCCATGAATTCAAGATAACTCTCAACAACAGGTTCCAAGCTCTACAGGATCTACTGAAAGAACAAGAAACTACTTTGGAGGACAACTGGAAAGGGATAAAAGAAGCACTAACTTCAACGTGTCAGGAGGTTCATGGTCCTAAGAAGCATCATCACAAGGAATGGATCTCTATGGGAACCCTGGACAAAATTCAAGAAAGGAAGAACAAGAAACTAGCAATTAACAACAGCCGAACACGAGCAGAGAAAGTCAAAGCACAAGCAGACTACGCAGAAGCAAACAGGGAAGTGAAGAAAAGCATTAAAGCCGACAAGCAGAAATACATGGGAGAACTAGCAACGACGGCGGAAAAAGCTGCAAGAGAAAAGAATATGAAACAACTATATGATACAACGAAGAAATTGGCAGGGAGATATAGCAAACCAGAGAGACCAGTCAAGGACAAAGAAGGAAAGACAATCACTGAGATTCAAGAACAGAGGAAAAGATGGGCAGAATACTTCGAGGAACTGCTGAATAGACCAGCCCCATTGAATCCACCGAACATCGAAACAGCCCACACTGACCTTCCAATAGATGTCACTCCACCAACGATCGAAGAAGTCAAGATGGCCATCAGACAAATCAAAAGTGGGAAGGCGGCAGGACCTGACAATATACCAGCAGAAGCACTGAAGTCAGACATTGAAATAACTGCAAACATGCTTCACCTTCTATTCAAGAAGATTTGGGAAGAGGAACAAGTGCCAATGGACTGGAAAGAAGGATATCTCATCAAGATACCAAAGAAAGGAGATCTGAGCCAATGTGAGAACTACAGAGGCATCAGTTTGTTATCAGTACCAGGAAAAGTTTTCAACAGAGTGCTGCTGAATCGGATGAAAGACGCAGTAGACGCCGAACTTAGGGATCATCAGGCTGGATTCCGTAAGGATCGGTCGTGCACAGACCAGATTGCGACACTACGGATCATCGTTGAACAATCAGTTGAGTGGAACTCATCACTATACGTCAACTTCATTGACTATGAGAAGGCGTTTGACAGCGTGGACAGGAGAACATTATGGAAACTTCTTCGACACTATGGAGTTCCCGAAAAGATTGTCAACATTATCCAAAACTCATACAATGGACTACAGTGCAAAGTGGTGCATGGAGGACAGCTGACAGATGCATTTCCAGTGAGGACCGGAGTCAGACAAGGTTGTCTACTCTTTCCCTTCCTCTTCCTTCTAGTGATTGACTGGATTATGAAGAATTCGACATCTGAAGGGAAATACGGAATACAATGGACGTCTCAGAATCAATTAGATGATTTGGACTTCGCAGATGACCTAGCCCTCCTCTCTCATACACACGAACAAATGCAGATGAAGACCGCAAATGTAGCAGCAGCCTCTGCATCGATAGGCCTCCACATTCACAAAGGAAGAAGCAAGATTCTCAAATGCAACACGGAGAACACCAACTCAATCATACGTGATGGCGAAACTCTGGAAGAGGTGGAAACATTCAAGTACCTGGGGAGCATCGTTGATAAACAAGGAGGATCGGATGCAGATGTAAAGGCGAGGATTGGCAAAGCAAGGGCAGCATTTCTACAATTGAAGAACATATGGAACTCAAAACAACTCTCAACCAATTTCAAGGTCAGAATCTTTAATACAAACATCAAGACAGTCCTACTATACGGAACTGAAACGTGGAGAACTACTACGGCCATCATCAGGAAGGTACAAGTATTTATAAACAGTTGTCTACGCAAAATACTCAACATCCATTGGCCGGATACTATCAGCAACAGCGTTTTATGGGAGAGGACAATCCAGGTTCAAGCTGAAGAGGAAATTAGGAAAAGACGTTGGAAGTGGATCGGACATACATTGAGGCAATCACCAATATGCATCACGACTCAATCCCTAACTTGGAATGGTGAAGGGAAGCGGAAAAGAGGAAGGCGAAAGAACACACTACGCCGGGAAATAGAAGCCGATATGAAAAGGATGAATAGCAACTGGAAAGAACTGGAAAGGTAGGCTCAGGACAGAGTTGGATGTAGAATGCTGGTGAGCGGCCTATGCTCTTTGGCGAGGGGTAACAGGCGTAAGTAAGTAAGTAAGTAATGTACTTGATATATGCTTATGTTAAGTAATTAATGTATTATTAAAATATATATTCTGTTTATAAGCATTTGTGAAAATTCATGAGAAGACGACCAGTGTAGCATTAACCTCAGCAGCAGTAGGTCTCAATATACACGAAAGGAAAAGCAAGACTCTCCGATACAATACAACATGAATCAATCGAATTACAATTGACGGAAAAGCTTTGGAGGTTGTGAAAAGCTTTACATATTTTGAGAGAATCATTTATGAACACGGTGGATCTGATGCAGATGTGAAGACTTGAACTGACAAAGCAAGAGCACCATATTTACAACTGGAGAACATCTGGAACTCGAAACAACTGTCAACAAACACCAAAATGAGAATTTTCAATACAAATGTGAAGACAGTTCTACTGAATGGGGTGAAAACCTGGAGAACTACGAAGGCCGCCAGTCAGAACACACAGGTGTTTATTAACAGTTGTCTATGCAAGATACTTCGGATCCGTTGTCTGGAAACTATCAGCAACATTCTACTGTGAGAGAGAACAAACCAGATTCGATCTAGTGGAGGAAGAAATGAGGAAGAAGCGCTGGACGTGGATAGAATACACATTGAAGAAAACAGCTAACAGAGTCACAAGGCAAGCCCTCACACAGAATCCTGAAGATTAAAGGAGAACAGGAAGACCAAAGAACACATAGCACAGAGAAATGGAGATAGACATGAGAAGGATGAACAAAAGTTGGATAGAACTAGAAAAGAAGGCCCAGGACAGAATGGATTAGAGAATGCTGGTTGTAGGCCTATGCTCGATTAGGGTTAACAGGCGTATGTAAGTAAGTAAGTAAGCATTTGTGAATTACGAATTTGTTGTCGGTGAAACTTTTTACAATTGTGGTTTATCGTTAAGTACATACATCACAGTATAGATTAAACATGGTGACAAGATAGTTTCAATCGATTTATTATAATCAACATGATTGTACAGAACAATGTTCACTGTAAATAAGAAACATGATTGGAGTAAACATTGGAAGAGAGAATGAAGTGACAATATCTTAATGAATAATGTAAACTGATAAACGCATCAATTGAATAATGTTTGGTTTTAATAGTTGAGATCATGAGTCAGTTGAAGCTAGATCACCATGATAAATCTGGAAGCACTGGACGGACGTTTCGTCTTATTGTGGAACCCCTGAGCAGTGCCACAACAATCAATTTCCTTACAACATTGTAATACCATGCTACATATCTGAAGAGCACGAAGATTTGTAGCTTAGGTGTGTGATTTTGATGTAGGTTTGTTCTCTAAGCTGGATTCTTTGGTCGTGGAGCTTTCATCGTCCTTCTGGGCGACATCATCAGCACAAACTTCGGGTAGCTCAGAGAACAAACCCCCATCAAATATATGATTCCATAACAGTTATCGCAGCCTCTACTATAAACAATATTCATCCACAGATCGATCGTAAATACACAGTGTTCAACATTTTATAAAAGATTTATTCCTAATGTAGTGAACGAGAACACACGTGAGGACATCCGAGTGTACTGGAACAAGAAGTCACAGTACATCTTAGTAAAATCGGAGAACCATATAGTAAACGTTTCATTTACAAAATGTTCAATCGTCTCAGATTTCATCGTTCCTTCGTTCCCACATCAATCCTTCTCTGTTTGTCGTTCGCTTTTCTTCTATCATCTTAACCTTTTGCCGCCAGACATTTTACGTTCAATTGATGATACATACTTCTTATATCTGTTCACATCAGTAGCACACGGCACACTAATAGCTATTGAGAATTGAATTAAATGAAACGTAATATTTGAGAATCATACATTACAAACAGCTCATCTATCAAAATTTGTTTACTTCCAGTTCTTAGATGACTGTTCATCAAGTGTATAGATTCTGTTAAACTAAAGTTCATCGAGTTTCATAAAAACATTGATTTTTGTCTGATCTCATTGATAGTTTAGAAATCCGACAAACATTTCAAAGGTAGTTATGACCAATTAAGCTGTTATCAAATACTCATTATTCTGAACACTATCATAACACTATAGATTAGCTGTCAATTAGATGAATATAGCTTGATAACAGACATATTCATGACAGTCACGAAATGATTAACCCACAATCAATAGCAGCAGCTCTATTCGACATTGATGTTAACCTCGCTGTTTTTAGTGGATTTAAATAGATAAAAACAAACATCTACTGAATTTCTTGAACCACCTCTGAAAGTGTGCAACTTTATACCTCTCATTACCCAGTGTACAAATCATACATTCAACCACTTCTGTATACCATTGAATATAGTTCCACCCTATAGTCATTATAGACTTCATTATTCAGTACATGGTATATTAACTTGCTTTATTAGACTACTAATCTTAAAAAGACTTCATATAAGTATCACAAGGCAATCATCATCATCATCATCAGCTGTGTACTTGCGTCTTTATGTTTGCAATCAGTTATCAGGAATTGTTATCAACAGAACGGTTAAAAAAGAACTTACATCGAAGCAAAAAGGACATTCTTTTTCGGGTTTTTGAGATACCAAACTCTTAAATGGGAGTAATAATTAAGTAGGATTCCAACAAACGTTTTTTTATCTGATTAACGTTAAAACAACATATGCTTTAGTTAGTTATATATAAAATTCCACATGAAGTATCATATCATTTCGATGATGATAGAGCACTGAATCGTTCTGTACAAATAAGAATAACTAAGCAATTTTCAACTAAAATCGAAATTCTATGAACATGTCCGAGACGAAGCCGTGGTAAAATGTTGGGAATGGCATCAGTTCTTGAAGTCAATAACTTCTAGTCTGAGTGATATAGGTAGATGCAGACTAGTTGGTTGGGGTCCACGTGACTATCGTAACCAATGGTCGCAGACTCTGTGTGACATGACTCAGAATCGATCACAATGGCGTCGGTGTATACACTCTTTATCTTCCTTTAAACCGTTAGATTAAAATGGCTTCATATCTGTCTTTCATCCTGTACTATATCCATATATATAGCCTTCGGTTTATTTATTACCACCACTAAATTAACTACTTCTATGAATTTGGTATTGATCTTGCTGTACAAACGAGGTATGATAACTTGGACCGATGCATAGTTGTTCCTGGTCTTACGTTGTAGCTGACTGACTTGCTGTTAGGAAGAAAACAAACTTCGTTACTATTAGTTAGTATCTTAGATCTCTTTATATAGTGCTTTATTCTTTATCATGACAATTAACTATTTAGAGAAATCACTATAACGGAAGTATTAAAAATCACTTAAATCTTACTGAAGATCCTTCATAACGTTGGCAGTGATTTGTGGGTTGTATTACGTAAAGCTGTGAATAGATAAATAAATCTATTAAATTCAAATATCTAGGACGAAGTATTACTATGGTGTGTGTGCTATTGTTATGAACAGATATAAGTAGTATGTTTCATCAATTGAATGTGAAGTGCCTGGAGGCAAAAGGTTAAGATGATCAAAGAAAAGCGAATGAGAATAGAGAATGATTGACATTGAAATGAAGGAATAGTGAAATCGGGTTAGTATATAAACCTAGTATGTTTGAAAAAGAAGATTCTTACCACAGAGCCTTAGATTGGTATTCTGAACTTAACTGCCTGGGTTAAGCTAGACAGAAAGCAGAACCGATAAGTACTCTAGACTACTTGCACAGGTTTTATGCATCATTGGTTCGATCGACAAATCACTGTTCTGTAATTGGCGATATTATCACGTTATACATTAATAGGGCACACAGGCTACAAGATATAATAGTATTCTCGTTCACTACATTACTGGAAATCATAGGATGGAAAATAGGATTCACTCAACCTATCTGATATGAGTGACTAAAAATCTATATTCTTTGAATATTCATTTTAAGCATTAACATATACCAATTGGTTAACCGATACACATCGATACAGACCCGTTAATATACCACAAGAGATAGAAAGCGTTAATTTTCCCTTGAGCAGTAACTAATATTCTTAAACTATACTGAAGCATAACCTTCTTCCTACTAACTTTTTTACATAAAGCATTCTGTTCTTGAGGAGATCACTCCCATCAAATATTCGTTATGAATGAATAATTCTATAATCTAATTATATGTCAAAATTATATTTGACAGTTGAAATCATGAGTCAGTGAAAGCTTGATCACCATGGAAAACCTGAAAGTACTGGACGGCTGTTTCATACTATTGTGGGACTCCTCAGCAGTGCACATCCACGACCTCGCCTCGCAAGATTCGAACCCAGGACCGACCAGTCTCGCGCCAGAGCACTTAACCGAAACGGCTGTCCAGTGCTTCCAGGTTTTCCATGGCGGTCTCGCTTCAATTGACTCATGATTTCAACAATGAAAACTACTGAAATCTCGTCAAAACCCCTTGTAATTATATTTGAAATAATCTCAACGATTGAAATTTAAATAATGATTTCAACGCTTCATCCATCAAACTTGTCTGAACCTCATCAGGGTAGTCCAGACAGGTTTATTAAACGAAATGTTTGTCAATATACAATCACAAATATCGATAATTAAACTTACTGCAATGTGGTCTTCTTCATACTGAAAAGAACCACAATTTATACTCAGTCGTGAATATTATTTTTCTGAAATTGATATCAAATGTAGATATTCCTCAAGTGATCACCCTTCCTCTAAACTATGGATATAAGTACCTTAAAAAGTACTAGATGTATTGTTTCGAGAGTTTCGATTTCTATCGGAAATTATGAAAGAACGACATGCTGCCATTACGTAGTTCGTGACTGTCATTTCCACAAACGTTATAAGGATAACTCAGACAATGATGACGTTGTTCGCAACACTTCAGCTTCATATCGAAACCTACACTTCTATGGTAAAAAAGGAAAAAATCTTTCAAATCCAATCATACCAGTTTATGCTACTTAGATTTAAACTACAATCAAATTACAATGATGCACAGTTCACAGTCAATTAATAAATGATTACAGGCAACAAAATGTTTGTTCATTATCATATGAGCACACACCTTGAAAAACAAGTTAACCAATCACATCCAAAGAAGTCTTATCACTGAGGTTCAGGAATCTTAATAACCATGCAATAATTGCCAGCTATAGATCAAAATCACTTTCCTTATTTATCTTATATAAAACAATCTGTGCTAGCAAAAATCAATCATATAGAATACACGTTAGAAACAAATAACCATCGGGATTTCTCTGATAATAGAAATTGAAAATATCCAATCCATAGAATTTATCATTAATCTTACTGAAAGGAGATCCCTCTCATCCTGAAAAGAAGACAAGAGTAAAAAAAAGTTGAATTTATGAAATATCCGAAAAACAATATGTGAAGGAATTCATTGAATTCTCTTGTTACTATCGTACGCTAATAATTTAATTTTTATTCGTTATGTTATCAGTTGGTAAACCATGTGCTCACTCATGACTAGCTTTGTGAAGGAATTCTTGGAGTTCTAGTGAGAAACTGTAACCAGTGGAACTAATCCATATCAGGTAGAGACAGGAGTCTACCTCAATACAATGGAAGATGGTCGCGCAATTTCGTGGATTGGTTGGGGTTAGACCTTAACACCGTTGGATGCCGGCTCAATGGTCTAGATTTTATGCGTTCGTGTGCGAGGCCAAAGGTCCTGGGTTCGAGTAGTGTGTGCGGGATCGTGGATGCACATTGATTAAGAGCCACAGAACAGAACCAAATGGCTGTCCAATGCTTCCATCTTTTCAATGATGGTCTAACATCAATCGATTCATGATCTCAATCAAACACATAATAATTCCCACAACTCCATGCTGATAAATCAATGAAACTCAAGGAAATCGAAACAAATATGACTTCCTAAAGCATAATTCCGAGAATATTTGTTTGGTGGGACTCAGCAACGTATGAACAGCAGTAATGTTACAAAGTGAACACGTTTTCTAATAATGTCGCTGCAATATTCCGCCTATTGACAACTCTAAGTGTCAACTATAGTTTAGTTTATTTGGTTACACATTCATGATGACTGAGAAATGCTGCATTTTGAGATACAATGTTGATATGAAGTATACAACAGTGTTCACGACATTCTTTGATAGCCTTTTGTTTTATACTGTGTAGTCATCATCACCGTATCCAAAAACATAACTTGCTACTTTAGATAATAGGGCGATGAATATTACAAATGTTCTTTGTCATATAGCTTTCGTCCGGAATAGCCACTACTTGACTTTCTAAGATCCGACAATTCTGATTTAACTAAAATCTCGTGTAGCTTCATCTTATCTACTTCAATATTTCCTGACACAATGTAATACGAATTTGTAAGGACGGCTCGTCGGTAGACTCTAGGAAGCCTTAAGAAGCCCAGGAAGAGCCACAGACATTCCATCCAATCACGGCTAGGGGAATGTTCTAGAATGTCGACGTGTAGCTTCCCCATTGGATGGATTAGCATGACCCCTATGTGCCTATTGGTTGACCGAAATGATGATTTACATTCAGCCAAAAAACTATAAATACACGAGATTTCTGTACTATATTTTGACACTGATTTGGGGAATAAACTTCCTACTTACCAGTCTTTGTCTTCTCTCTTTTGCGACGTTGCGGGTTCTATCGTTCAAGTAGTCGAGTAGTTCGCGGCATATTAAGAATCAAAGCTCTAGATATAACAGAATTGATTATTCGAATCTTTCAATTCACAACCGGGGACCAAATTCGTGTTATTTAAATCGGTTAGTCGAATGACTGGATCATCATATAACTCAGCTTTTCATGTTCCGTTTATTAGGTTTGAGAGAGTGAAAGAGTAATAGATCGATCTATTAAGGTGTATTTCCCTGAAAATATTTCACTCAAATACGTATGTTCCTATTCGATAATGACCGGAGAATTTGGAGAAAAACTAAAGAACTCTTTGACTTCAGACACGGTCTTAGGATTGTATAAATAAAAATCACCGTAATTGATGTAGAGCAGAAAACACACATTCATCGTTAAACACGATACAATCAGGATATTGATGTCGAAGACTAAAGTTTATTCGTGTACAAACTTTATTTAAGAGGGCTAAGACATTGAAGCGCGAAAACAATGAAGAAAATTATCTAAAGATTATCTTTAAAGAGAACAGTTACCCAATCAACTTCATCAAAAAATACCAACCAAACTCATCAGCAGAAACAAAATCCAGTACAGAAACCAACGAATGGATCATCCTACCCTTTATCAGAAATTACAACGAGATTAATGAAGCCTTTTGGAATAGATGTAGCACACAAAATCACTTTGATCCATCCTATTCAAATCAAAGAACGAGATGACAAAAGAAGAAAAACCAAACATCATCTACAAAATGAATTGTTTCAACTGCAAACAACATTACATTGGACAAAGAGGATGCCCTCTTCATCTTCGCCTACATGAACATCAATTAGCAGTCAAACGGTATGACATATCCTCACTTATATTAATGAATTTGAACAACTGTGGACATACATTCGACTGGAAAACTGTGGAGAACTTAGGTAGAAGGAATCGTACAGTAACTCACATTTGATTTAGTACACTAAAATATAACATGAGTACAAATGTTATAAACTAGATTTCAATGTATGATATAAGATATGAAATACATTTGATTGCATTAGTATAATAAGATGAAATGCTAAAAACTTGGGTACTGAACATTATAGTAAAATAGGATGGTCAGTAGTATCGACTATAACTGATGAAATATAAAATTTCAGCGGTCTTTCTGAAATGCACTTTACCAGTAACAAATGAATTTGTACATGAAGTCAAAAGATCTTGCGCATATGTGAGTTAAGTATAGTGAATTTGAACGTTGAGAGTAAATATGTACTAATCATTTAGTTGTGAATACGAACACAACACAACTGAAGTCTGATTATTAATTACTTACTTACTTACACCTGTTACTCCCAATCGAGCATAGGCTGCTAACCAACGGGCTTCAAGAATTGAAGTTCCTTGTAGACTTCTGCCTCAACAAATGAATCAGTCTAGTCTGGCCTGGGAGGGAAGAACAGTTTGATCGATGTCACTGGAGTAGTAGAACAGCTGAGCCGTCCATCAAAAAAAACTTTGTTAATTTTCGACAGCGTTGACAGATGCTATTGCTTGGCTTCAGATCATCCTCACACATTGTTTCACTCACACCAAACCTCTTGCTGCCAGTGAATTGGATGAGTTGGGAAAGCTTCCAGTAGTTATTGAATGCCGGTGCTTCATACAACTTATTAACGTTTGTGGACTAATTCAAATCAAGAACGAGAAGGCCATATGAGAATGCCTACGAAACTGCTCCCAACGGAATATGATGTTGAAGATTTATGTTAGAGAACTACTTTATCTTGAAGCAACTGAACCTGTTTATGTGGACTGTGAATTGTCAATTCATCTAACCTGCTTTCTGGTTGGAAAAAACTGTAAGATCATTCTTGAACACATTTTACCAGTTACTCACATTTCTCTGTATGGTTAGACTTAAAGATCTCACGATTATTCAGAGTTTGACAATGCTTTTGACCGTAACATCTTTACGAATCTAGTCAAATCAGATATCAGGAATGAAGGAGTTTGAATCTATACATGGAAAGCAGTAGATATTTTGAGAAACGATTGGTTAGAGCTGGATGATTGTCGTGAGTAATGGGTAGTACAGAGTACCCACTCGTGATCTGTTAAGAATGTGTGACTGAGAGCCTTTAGCTATGGTGTGTCCAGGACAACTGTTATAACTTGTGACCCTGTGCCCTATTAATATATAACGTAAGGATCCCCCAATTAGAGAACTGTGACTCATCGACCGGACTAATGATACATAAACCCGTACGAGCAGTCTACAGTCTTCATCGATCCTTATTCCTGCCTAGGTCTCAATATACACACAGGGTAAAGCGAAATTCTCCGATACAATACAGCATGCACCAATCGAGTCACACTTGATGGAGAAGCTTTGGAAGATGTAAAAACCTTTGCACACCTGGGAAGCATCATCGATGAGCACAGTGGATCTGATGCAGATTTGAAGATGCGAATCGGTAGAGCGAAAACAGCATAATTACAACTCAAGAACATCTGGAACTCTAAACAACTGTCTGTCAACCAACACCAAGATCAGAATTTTCAATACAAATGTCAAGACTGTTCTACTGTATGGGGCGGAGACGTGGAGAACTACGAAAGCCATCATCCATAAGATACAAGTGTTTATGAACAGTTGTCTACACAAAATACTTATAACCCGTTGGCTAGACACTATCAGCAACAAGTTACTGTGGGAGAGAACAAACCAGATTGCAGCGGAGGAAGAAGTTAGGAAGAGGCGCTGGAAGTGGATAGGGCACTCTTTGAGGAAATCACCCAATTGAGTCACAAGACAAGCACTCACATGGAATCATTAAGGACAAAGGAGAAGAGAAAGACCAAAGAACACATAATGCCGAGAAATGGAGACAAATATGAGAAGAATGAACAAACGTTCAACAATATAACATCAACAAAGATTCTGAAAAGTACTTACGTAAGTTATTAGACCATGACTCTAAAAATTTAATATTATCAAATTTTTGGCATAAAATGTAAGTAAATTTATCAATTATGAAGCAAAAGCTCTCTTAGTAATCAAAATCTGATCATCTCCTTCATTATTTTCATTATGAATACTAAGATTATATGGATAATAATGTCAAACAAATATATCTTATATTATCAACCAAATGGGAAAAACAAATGAGGTTAAGCGCTTGCGCAAGAGACTGACAAGTTCTGGGTTCGAGTAGTGTTTGCGGGATCGTGCATGTGCACTGCTCAGGAGTCCCATAATAGGACGAAATGGCCGTCTAGTGCTTCCAGGTATTCCATGGTGATCTAGCATCAATTGACTCATGATTTCAACTATAAAATTACTAAAATCTCTACAAAACTCCCTTCTTATAAAAATAAATGAATATTCAAAAATGACACAATGTTTGATTGAGACTTCTTTATTGATCATACTTTACGGTCTTGCGAGGATGAGAAATATATCCTGCAGTTGGGTCACTGATTATCGAACAATTCATCGATCCCTGTCAAAGTCAAGGACAACCAACGTGCATTATTTCATCATACGCCATGCATTGCCCCATGAGGCATTGGTTTTACTTCCGTTTGTATCTACTTTAACTAATATATTTCTGTGATGATGTTCTTTGTGTTATACAGTTTTCAGAGTATGCATAGTACCTTGATACGTCGATGGGGCAATCCATGTAATTTGCTTACCACGAGATGTGACTTCAATGGTTTGTCACACCATTCCCATCTAACTCTAATATTCCCACAATCAATCGACAGAGATCATCAACGTTGATGATCTACAATTTCTAATTGATCACATAGAAACAACAATGTAATCACTTACAAAATTAGTGGGATATGTACACTAAGTTATAGGTTACATAAAGATATTTGAGTTAATCATACAATGAAAAAGAGCTTTTATGAAGTTATGAAAGATTCATAATAGAAACCATTTGAGTCTGTAATCATAATGAAACATGAGTATTACCCTATTTCCTTCTATTTTATGAACATAAGAATGAAGGTAACGAAATCGCTTAGTATATGTTAAACAAGTGTGTAGTGCTGAAACTTTCCATGTATTACTCAATAGAAAAGAAGTTATTACTGTCCATCCGACTTGAACTATCTCTCCAAGTTATCATTTCTGGTTCTGTGTACAAATCACAATGTTATCATGCACACATGTTCAAGTCTATCTTTTGACAAATGTC
Source organism: Schistosoma mansoni (assembly GCF_000237925.1). Lineage (NCBI taxonomy): Eukaryota > Metazoa > Platyhelminthes > Trematoda > Strigeidida > Schistosomatidae > Schistosoma > Schistosoma mansoni. The sequence goes on along the minus strand of NC_031495.1, from coordinate 64,291,409 downwards.
ATATTTCTCACACCGATTAACGTACACTCAAATATACAAGTATGTCTCCTCACCTTCACGGGAGTGATGTGACAGGGATTTGTTCAGAACTGGGTTTTTTTCGGTTGAACTTAGTATTTTTTGTATCTTTCCTTTATACCACTTAAACTTAATTTGTTTATTTCTTCTCTGAAGAAGCGGCTTATTTTTTCCTCCCATTGAGATATTACAAATGTATCATATTTTATCAGTGTTGTAGACGTTAGATCCCTAGAACTCATTTGAAAACCGTCCTAATTGCGTAATTTTATTCTGAAAATTTGAATTCTATGTTTTCGCGCCAAGACATGCTTAGTTGACCTACAGCCTAAATTTCCCACCCCGAAATCCATGACTGTCATTGGTTGACGGATTTTTTTCATACGCTATTTTGTGACTCTCACAAAGGCGTTTCTATCATTGTATAAATAAACCTAATTTGTGTGTTCGGTGTTTTGTGCTTGGTATTTTCTGGGATCATGTAGAAAATCTTCTCTACGCCTCATCAACACTTCTTGATCTAGTTAGTTGGGCTGGGGACAATCGATTAGAGTAACCTATCGTGTCACTGTGTCATTGACCTTCGTTCCGTTTACGGAGTCAGGTGAACTCGTAATAGCGAAATGAATATTGAAGCATGAATATGACTCAATTCATTTGCATAGCAACTATGATAAACTAGTTACATCAACTTACCAAGTAATCTTTGTCTATGTTCTAGAGATAACTTTATGGTTAGCACATTTTTCATTGAATGAAATCCTATTGTTTATAATAACATGAAATTGCCAATTTTATTGACACTTTCTACATAAGAATAACATTGGTAACTTGAGCAGTAAGTTAAGGCTATCTATCTTATTTAGTATACAATAGAATAACATATTTACTTTACTTTACTTATGCCTGTTACTCCTCATGGAGGAACGTAGGCCGCCCACCAACATTCTCCATCCAACTCTGTCCCAAACAATCCTTTCCAGTTCTTTCCAGTTAACATTCATCCTTTCCATATGTACTTCTATCTCCTCTTCCCTTCAGGATCCCAAGTTAGGGCTTGCCTCGTGATGCAGTTTGGTGATTTCCTTAATGTATGTCCTATCCACTTCCAACGTCTTTTCCTAATTTCCTCTTCAGTTGGAAGCTGATTTATCCTCTCCCATAAAACGCTGTTGCTGATGATATCCGGCCAGTGAATATTGAGTAGTTTGCGAAGACAACTGTCCATAGATTTCCTTTTCAGGTATTTCTAGAGAACCCTTCCACGATGTGGGCAACCGGGAAGTGATAACTGCCCTCATACCTCTAACAGCATTCTTTCCTTATAAAGCTTGTGACTTCAGGCAATATTGAGGTAGTCTATGCAGTATGAACCTATGCCAACAAGAGACTGATCGATTGCAGTCCCAAAAGCAATGAGAACATACAAGCAAACAACATCAAGTTAAACATATGAATATGTATATATATATATATATATATATATATATATATATATATATATATATATCACATTCTCTATGCAATTTTCCTTAGAGGAATAACTAACTATGCAATAACTTACAATTTCACGAAAAATACACTAAATTGTAATATCCATACAAATAATTCCATTAGCCATATATTCCAAAAGTATTTTTATTGCCTAGGAAACAACCTAAGACAAAATTTGTTAGATTCTTTACCTATGACAGAACTCTAAAACTGTGATATCCTCATGAGGATAAGGTTAATGTAAATCATGTAAATCAAACACTTTTTGTTTCGTATTAATCTTAGAAAAACTTTGGTTGCTATGGATGAATTTTCTACAAACTAACATGAACTATTGAAATGCAAAGAAAAAAGAAGTGAAGTATTGGCAGCTTGAACCATTTAGGCATGTTGGTGAATACAATTTCAGAGGGGAATGCTGTTATTCATTTAGTATTCATCTGTGAGCTCATTAATTGTAAAACGCTGTTAATAATCTCCTATAGTGTTAATGACTGTATTGGACTGTATTCGGTTATGAAAATGTCATCATCACTTACTTTTATAAAATCAGTTAACTATAAAATACATGTGTGCCATTACATCCTTCTTATTTGGATATATATATATATATATATATATATATATATATATATATATATATATATATAGTACAGGAAGAAAGAAAGATATGAGGCAATTTTAATTTTAGTCACGCGGACCCCAACCAAGTACTCTGCATCTGTCGACATGTCTCAGACTAGAAGTTATTGACATCAAGCACTGATGCCATGTTTTGGTTTGACCACTCCTAACTCTTTTCCGACCACCTCCAATACTAGTCACCATAGCTCGTACTGGTAATCGATGTTCAGACAAACTTAACTCGTGGCCAACCCATCTCAGTGGATGAAGATTCACAACCTCATCAACTGATTTACCATTATTCCCTAACCTCACTATTACTTACCCTGTGATCCAAGCAGATGCGAGCAATATTTCTAAGACATCTGTGGTCAAATACTAGCAACTTGCGAGTATCTTCTACTCTTAATGGTCATGTTTCACAGCCGTAAAGTAGAACAGAGCGAACTGCTGAGCAGTATACTCGTCCCTTAATTGATAGACGGATATCTCGTCTTCACCATAGGTGACATAATTTGGCAAAAGTCATACGAACTTTTTGAATCCATGATGAGATTTCGTAAGACAGCAACCTATTTGGTCTGATCAGACTTTCAAGATTAGTGAAGTTGTCGATGTGTTCGACTACTTCACTCAACATCCTTAGTTCATGTGTTGACTCAGGCCAGTCTTGGAGTAACAATTTACATTTAAAGGGGAGAAACGCTTTCCAAACATCCTAGTATTACTACTCAGTTCTAGCAGAAGACTCTGCATTTTGTCAGCGTCTTCACCAAACAGGAGTATGTCATCTGCGTATTCTAAGTCGATAAGTGGACCTTCTGGTAGGAGGTCAATTCCTGAAAATTTAGTCGACAAGACTGTTATTTCCAGCAATATGTCTATAATGAAGTTAAACAAAAATGGGGATAGTGGACAGCCATGTGAAACCAGATGACAGTTCTCCATAAACTCTGACTTGACTGGTAGTGTTCACGTAATGAGCTTTCAAAAGGTTTATGTACTTCTCAGGTACACCTTTTAATGACAGACACTGCCACAGAACCTCTCGGTCTACAGAGTCAAATGCTGCTTTTAAGTCAAAAAATGCTATCATTGTTGGACGCCGATAAGCATGTCAGTGTTCTAAAACCTGACGAATAGTGAATATATGGTCGATGCAGCCACGAACAGGTGTGAAGCCAACCTGATTTTCTTGTGTTTGCAGTTAACGAGTCTTAGTTAGGCGCCCGATAATTATTGAGGCTAGTATTTTAGATGCTATGTTAGTCAAACTAATCCCTCTATGGTTATCACAGGACGATTTTGACCCCTTCTGATATATTAGGACAATAAGTGATCAAGACCAGTCAGATGGGATTATGTCTAACTCCCAGATTTTAGCCAACCTAGTTGCTAACATTGGACTACCATAGTTAAACACCTCTGGAGACAATCCGTCTGGATCATCTGCTCTTACTCGTTTCAGATTAGCTATAGCCTTTTGAATTTCAAATAGAGTTGAGGGACCTACTTCAATTCAGGTTTTCTGGGAATAGTGGGTAACTGTACAGTACCTGAAGGCCAGCTGAAATGCGCCTTACAGTGTTCCGCCCATCGTTTTAAACGTCTGGGCTGAGAGCAGATAAGTGTTTCGTCTTTTTCCGAGATTGTCTCACTTACACTTGACTTCTTAACTCCGGTTTCTTTTATTAGTCTGAATAGTTGCCTGGTGTTGCCTACAGCCGCTGCCTTTTCCATCTCTTTTGCTTTCGCTGCCCACCACTGCTAACGATCGTTGCTTAGACTTTTGTTTAACCTAGATCTTATTCGTTTTCGAAACTATTTTCGTTTCCCTTTTTGAGCAGTAGTGTGGTGTGAGCTACTTATATCCACATTAGTAGTATACAGCTATAGTCAGAAATATAACGTATTTCAGTAGAAGATCGAGAAGGAAAGAACGGAAACGGAGAGCGATTGGCATGAAGATACAGGAACAATGAAATGTGAGATGACTGACTGATATTTGCAAAAAGAGCAGTCAAGTTTTAGACAATTGGTTGATATTTTGCAAATAAAGTATTTACTATGTGATTATCAGGTTTCAATAAGATTGTTAACACGGCTGTACCTCTTCAATACAATTCAAAGAAATACTCATTCAAAAGGGGGTTTTAGGAAGATTTTAGTAATTTTATAGTTGAAATCATGAGTCGATTGGAGCTAGATAACAATGGAAAACCTGCAAGTACTGGAAGACCGTTCCGTCCTATTTTGAGACTCCTCAGCTGTTCCCATCCACGATCCCGCCTCGCGAGACTAGAACCAAGGACCTATCAGTCTCGTGCGTGAACACTTAACCTCTAGACCACTGAGCTGGCTGGCATCCAAAGGTGTTAATGTCTAACTTCAACTAATCCCCGAAATTGAGCAACCATCCATCATTGTCTTCAGTGAGTTGATATCTCACAACAGACCTAGTTGAACTCCACTGGTCACTTCTACCTGGAACTCCAAGAAATACCTCTTGAAGCCAATCACTAGTGAGCATATGATTCATTCAGGACTGATTTATTTCCCAGTTAGATTTATCAATCCATAAAAACATTAATTTACTATTTCTCATCATTCACTTACACATGAACATATTTCTTTCGTTTCATTAAACACAAACCAAGTTCGATTTAACTAAAAAATATTATTTGGATAGAAATAGAAAGTTGACTCAATTGAATTTAGAAAATTATTAAAAAATGTAGTGGTTTAGATAGAAGAACATACTTTTCCCCCTTTGGTAAGAATAAGCCAATCTATATCTTTCTAAAAAAATAGGAGGGGGTATTGGAAATTTGATCAGTTGCTTGTCATAACATCAACTGAATGTATATTAAATAATGCTAGCAATTCATCATTATACTTACTAATATAACAAGCTTTATAACAATCATCAGAGTTATGTAATACTTAGTTGATAGGATTCGATCTGCACTAAGAAAGATTTGATATACATGATATTGATCACTACTCAGTGATCAATCAATTTTAAATACATCCCAGTGGTAACGTTTCTAACAGTAAAGCTAAGTGACACGGGATCGAATCCGTCAGGGAGCATTAGTTCTCACAAGATTACAGGTACACTTAGTTAACAAGTGTCAAGTAGCATGAAACCTAAACCCAGGGTTTCCCGTTGACTACCTCCAACCAATTTCGAGTCACCTAGACTAGTGGCTATATTGTAACTTGGTCGATAGGATTCGATCTGAATTAAGAAGGACCTGATATACATGATATTGATCACCACCAGTAATCAATCAATTGTAAGTTGTATTACACTGTTTAAGTAAACTCATTTTCTTTTTTGATGCTTTATTAACTCTCGAATCGTAAACTAACTTGATCTGTGAAGATCTATGAAGCTGGGTTCCTTATTCAATAGTTTGTTTTTGAGTTTACTTTCATCAAAATGCTTCGATGTACATTTCAAAAATTCATTAAGTCTTGGCTACATTATTGATCACGATATGTTTCCGTAGAAATCTATAATCTCTAGTGAATTTTTATGATGATTCGACATTATTTTTTATATGTTCAACATGTTAACTCCGTCTGTAGCTCCTATAGAGTTACTGCCGGTCCTCAGCCCGGGTTAAGGAAGAGGGTTGGGCATGGGGTTAGCGATCCCATCTCTAAGAAAACTATCTCGCTGAAAAAACGCCAACCAGGACTGGTGGGCGGCCTATGCTCCTCCACGAGAGGTAACAGGCGTAAGTAGGAGAGTAAGTAAGTATGTTGAACATGTTACCAGATTACTTGGTAGATTATTACCTTAACAAAATCATTTTCAATGATAAACATTTCACCAATTGTCATCTACGTCTATTTCCGTTTGTTATTCAAGGTAACAAATCTCCTCATTCACTCTCTACTATTCATTTTGTACTAAGTCACATATCTATGCAAAAGTAATGTGTTGTATTGTTTAGTTGAAAGATTGGAACATTTATTCATTCATTGAACTATGACTTACTCTCCAAGTCCCACTTCCTATAGATATCAATGAAGCATTTGTATCAAAACTGATTATTATAACATGTACAATATTGACAAGATAATGTATTAAGTAGAAGAAAATACTGAAGTTTAATGTTCTCTATGAAACATAACAATGTGAATTTTCAAATTAAAGATACAGTGGAACCAGATAAATGATCAAGTTACCAAAGTACAACTCCTCGTGTAGCTTTTCTAAAGTTATTGTCGGTCCCAAGCCAACACAAAGGAGTAGGGTTAAGTATAGGTTAGCCACCCCATCCTGTGGAAAACTAACTTGCTGAAAAATGCTAACCAGAAAAAATGACTCGAAACATTTAAAGTCTGCCCTGGGAGTTGAGGGAAGAATTATGTCGCTTCAGGATAAAAGTCGAGATTCTTTGGAAGTCACGAGGCCGATGACTGTTCTAACAACCAGAACAACAGTTTTTATAGGTACATGGAACGTCCGGACAATGTGGGAGACCGAGAAGACCAGTCAGATAGCAATGAAAATGAGGAGATACAAATTGGCGGTCCTACTGTACGGAGCTGAAACGTGGAGAACTACTACAACCATCATCAAGAAGGTACAAGTATTTATTATTCGTTGTTTACGCAAAATACTCAACATTCACTGGCCGGATATCATCAGCAACGGCGTTTTATGGGAGAGGACAAACCAACTTCCAGCTGAAGAGGAAATTCGGAAACGACGTTTGAATTGGATCGGACATACATTTAGGAAATCATCAAACTGCATTACAAGGCGATCCCTAACTTGGAATTCGAAAGGGAAGCGGAAAAGAGGAAGGCCAAAGAACACATTACGTTGGGAAATAGAAGCATATATGAAAAGGATGAATGTTAATTGGAAAGAACTGAGAAGGATTGCTCAGGACAGGGTTGGCTGGAGACTGCTGTTGGGCGGCCTATGCACCTCCACGAAGGGTAACAGGCGTAAGTAAGTAAGTACCAAAGTACCTTAAGATTTCAATTTTCTTAGGGACAATTCACACATTAAAAAAGTCTAAAATCTATCAGCAGCTAATCAATAAAACCGGCTTTCATATCGATAATGTTCACAAACACCATGATAGTGAATATAGAAATTCAAGTCACTTGCCTTGTTTTATATATGATTGACTGTTTTAAAAGGTCGAATATATTTGAGCCATTTCAGAAATGATACAAATCAAGGTTGATATTTTTTGGAAAATACATCTTGAAGAAATCGAACACTTGGAAATAATTAGATGTAGTCAATAGGGGCAATTGATCTATGTATACTGGATTGATGAAATCGGGATCAAGCGTATGTGAAAGAAAAAATCGATACTATTCAGGGAACGTATTTTCTGACAGTTTACAGCTAGTCGAAATAATGACTTTTATGTATAAACTGTTTTAATGTATGATCTAAGCTAGACCATCAATGGATGCTCACTACTGAGGAGTCTCATAATAGGACGAAACGACTATCCAGTATTTCCGGGTTTTCAATGATGGTCTAGCTTATACTAACTCATGAATTCAACTATAAAAATTACTATTAAAATTCTACAAATTTCCAATCTAATAAAATTTGATTTTGTCAGATTCCAAGTACATTTCAATGTCATTCAACCAAACATCATACTTATTTTAATAGTTGAGATCATGAATCAATTGAAGGTAGACCACCATAGAGAACTTTGAAGCACTGGATGACCGTTTCGACATATTGTGAGGCTGCTCAGCAGTGGACATCCACAATCCCGCCTCACGAGATTCGAACTTAGAACCTATCCGTTTTTCTATAACATTTATACTTACCATCACTTTTGAAGACTATCAAAAATAGAGACCAGAAAATAAGGATAAAACATGGTAATATAAACACTTGATATGGAGTCAATATCAAATCCCTGTTAGCCATTGATTATGTAATAAATAAGAATTCTCAATAGAGATGATAATAATCTATTCATCAATCACTTTGATCTGTCCTATTTATATATTGATAGGCTTCATCAATTAAATTCAATTGATGAATGAGTCCATACATATTACAGTAGACGATGTGTAACAATACCAAAGATTCCGGTAATTGTAGTCGTTAATCTGAAGGCATTTGTCAATAAGCCACACCTATGTCCAAATATGAGTTGACAGTTGTATTTCATTTGTTGTGTTAGTCAAGATACTATTTGAAGTCATATGCATGATGACGTAATAGGGTTGGTTTTACTACTATCAAATAGGTGATTAATAAGTTAAACATTTCAACGATCATCTTCAAGAAAACACCGTTTCGGTGTTTCCTCCTTATTAAAAGTAATTTGTAGTACCTATGTGGGTTGTAGGTAGTAACGCAGCAAGTATATACATGATTTATGGTTATGAAAAGTACATAATGGGTTACTAAATTATGTATATTCTATTGATAAACATTTCTGAAGTACAAATTTGTTGTTGGTGAAGCTTTTCACAAATCGGGTTTATCGTAATGTACATACATCACAGTATAGATTAGACATGGTGACAAGATAGTTTCAATCGATTTATTGTAGTCAACATGATTGTACAGAAGAATGTTCACTGTAAATAAGAAACATGAGATCAAATATGATTGGAGTAAACATTGTTAGTTATAAAGAAGTGATAATATCTTAATGAATAATGTAAACTGAAAGATTCATCAATTGAATAATGTTTGATTTTAATAGTTGTGATCATGAGTCAGTTGAAGCTAGACCACCATGGAAAACCTCGAAGCATTGGACAGCCGTTTCGTCCTATTGTGGGACTCCTCAGCAGGGTGCATTAGCGATCCTGACCAGCGAGATTCGAACACAGGACCTATCGATCTCATGTACAATCGGTTATCATCTAGACCACTGAGCCGGCTGGCATCCAACGGTGTTAATGTCTAACTTCAACCAATCCATGAAATTGAGCAACCGTCCACCATTGTCTTCAGTGAGTTACTATCTCACAACAGCTTCAATTGACGTATGATCTCAACTGTTAGAAATACTATAATATCCACAAATCCAATTCTGATATTAATGATTGATTGTTTGAATTGCACATGATGTATGAAGGAGAATATATTCGTTGATAACTATCGATGTTGAAAGCTCCATGTCCACTGAAATAGCACTGATAAATTATAAACAAGGCATACTGATTAAGCTATATAATCATTTGAGAATAATAGTGATGATGCGATTATAGCACACATATTAGGAATACCATTTTTACGTTCACTTGTTGTTGTTTGTTTGTATGTTCTCATTGTTCTTTCAGACTGCAATTGATCAGTCTCTTATTGGAATATGTGCTTATTTTGCGGACTGCCTCAATATCGACTTAAGTCACAAGCTTTATAAGCAAAGATGGATAGTGACTAGCAGTGGAATCCAGGACTCGCGTTTCGTCCTATATGGGACTCATCAATAGGACGTACCTATATCTCGGAGTTGATGTTCACTTTTGGACTCGAACCAAGTATCGTTCGCTAGAACTGGACATTATTTTTTAGTGAAGCAGAACCAAGAGAATCAGCATTATACTTTCTGAGTTTTTAAAATTTATATTACTATGCAGAGGACGAATTAGGACTGAGAGTTGACTCAAGGCTGCTAGTGCAGGTTAATGAATCATTGGTTTAGCACAGGAAAAGATCATAGAAGTCGGTATTCTGATTAGCGATTTTGTCACTTGATATTTGACGGGCCATAGAACATAACAATAATAGTCTAAATTAGTTGGATAAAAAAAATTAGCGAATTCAGGGTACATACTATTGAATGATGTTGTGTGTCAAATGAAATTATAAGCTTAATGATCGGAATCAAGTATAGCTGATGTACAATGAGAGTAATATTAACACAACATCACATGTACTGAAGTGAGATATTGGATGGATGAAGGTAGTCTCCTCGATGTCTATCTCAGTTCGACTAGCTCAGTGATAACGTCTCACAGTAAATGCGTGACGATTTATAATGCAGGTTTGATTTGATTGCCTCAAGATAAAACAATATGTATTAAAGATGACTTCCGAATAGCACAAAATCTAGGTGTAGAGTTTATAGTCAACTACTCTTAAAAACTTAATGTTATGTCCACTTTGTCTATTATTTGTACTTAAAAAGACGAGGAACAACTACATTTCCATGATGCGAAGTAAGAACATGGAAAACTGGTGCAAGTGAATCATTGTTCATCCCAAAAACAAGACAATCCTAATTGGAAACACATTCACTATATATTGAGTGGATAACGCGATGACGTTTGAAGCGAAATGTACTGGGTTCGAGTCTCAGAGTGAATATCAACTCTGAGATGCAGGTGCATCGAGCTGACGAGTCCCAAATACGACGAAACACGCGTCAAACTGGATTCCACTATCCATCTTTGCTTATAATGCTGGTGACTTCGGGCAATATTGTGGCAATACGCACAGTATGTACATATGCCAATAAGAGACTGACTAGTTCCAGTCCTAAGCATTAATGGGAAGATTCAAACAAATAATACTAAGTGATTTCTACGTATGTTTGATTGTTAATTAGGAAAAGTTCACATATCAATTTGTAATAAAACTTTTGATTGTATTCCATGTTGAACATAGTCGACGTCAATTCAATACAAAGGATTTATTTTAATTTATTTATTTGAACACATACATACTGGTACACATGGGCAACAAATACATATGTGTCACACATGTCATTTGATTTGTGTAAGGGCTATGTTACTGCCTGGGTGCTCAGGCAGAAGCACGTGGTTTCCTCAAAGGGGCCACTCTCCCTGAGCCTTTGACCTGAAAGTCTGATTCACTAGGCAATGGAGCAACGTAAGGCGATGCAGTTTCATGGTATCCGGTGACCAATAATTGGTTCACACGCCATTTGTTCCCTCAGGAGACTAGAGTCCTTGTGCATTATTGGTTCGGAATCAGAGATTTCCAAATCTCCTTTATGGTTCTTCCGTATCCACCAACCAGGTTAAAGCACCGGACATTAACTTTTCGTCCTCTCAATTTCGTAAACAACAGCGCCGCCACAGGAAGGCAGTGAGCAGGACTTCACTGATAGTGTCTGTATACGCGTGGCCATGTGAGAGCACTTCAAGAAGGAGATCTGACTCTCCCCTTTTTCGGCCATACCTGGGCATTGGGGGTCACTGAGTATAATGTCACACTGAAAATTAAACAAATACTACATTTAGTAATCATTACATTGAATTGACAACGGAAGTAACGTTTGACCAAAATCCAGCGAGTAAAAATTTGAGTTTGTCTTTTTACCCTGTCATATTACCTAGGTTAGACATATTCAAAAGTTTTATAATATAAAGGTTCCTACAAAGTCCTCGCTTAGACACAAAAGTATTAGTCTGTGTTCGAAAAAAAACGGAAAATTTTAATCAGTGAAATGTGTATGAACTAAACTCGTTATAACATCACCAGGCAACCTTCTAACTTTGAATCTTGAAGGCAAACGGCAGAGGTAGACTAAAAACGCATTGCGCAGTAAACTTTGAACCTATAATAAAAAAATGAACAGCCCTTGGCAGAAACTAGAAAGAAGCCATGACAGAGTTGGTTGAAGACTGCTGACTGGCGGCCTATGCTCAACTAGGGATAACAGACATAAGTAAGTAATTTGTGAGATATTAGATTAAAAATAAATACAGAATATCAGATGTCAACTTAGGAGTCTAAAAATTAAAAACAAACTGAGGCCTGAAAGTTCTGGGTTGGATCCCTAGTGGGATCGTAGGTGTGCATTAATAAGGAACCCCATGTTAGAATGAAAAAGTTGTCTAGTTTCTTTTAGTTTTTAATGATTGTCTAATTTAGATCGGTTCGTAATGTAAACTACAAATTTCAACAATTTCCAAAAACTGTCCATATTGATAAAACTGTTATAAAGTATTTCTCCGTTAAAAATAAAAATATAAACATTCCTAATAAAATCATCCACACTCCATGGTGTCAATATCAACAGAAGAATCAAAATACATCAAGCTAAGTAAAATTGAAATGAATGAGTTATCTTCAATAGCGGATAGTAAGTAAGGCACCTTTATCAACTAATAGAAAAACGAAGCGAATACAAATTTAACTTCATTAAAAGTGATAAAGTGAGTTAAATATGTATTCATGTTTCCATATTTTCATAGTTGAAAGTGTTAGTCAATGGAAGCTAGACCACCAGGGAAAATCTGGAAGCACTGGACGGCCGTTTCGTCCTATTGTGAGACTCTTCAGCAGTTCGCATCCAGGTTTCCATGTTGGTCTAGCTTTATTTGACTTATGATTTCAACTATTAAAATTACTATAATATCCACAAAACCTTCTGATATTTTGTTCCCCTCCCCCACTTTTATGTAGCGGTGTTCAATCTGGATACTTCAGAGAGAGAGACACGTTGACATGATAAGCTACACCTATATCCAAATATGAGTTGACAGTTGATTTCATTTGATATGTTGGTCGTTATACAGTTTGATATAAAATGTATGATGACGTAATATCAGTCTATAATCCGTCATATATATGTTGATAGGCTTGACGAAATTAGATTCAATTTATGAGTGAGTCCATACATATTATAGTAGACGATGTGTAACATCACCAAAGATTCATCAGTTGTATTCATTTATCTGACGGCATTTGTCAATAAGCCACACCTATGTCCAAATATAAGTTGACAGTTGATATCATTTGTTGTATTAGTCAATTTACTATTTGAAGTCATATGTATGATGACGTAATAGGGTTGGTATTATTATTATTATTATTATTATCAAATAGGTGATTAATAAGTTAAACATTTCAACGGTTATCTTTTAAAAAACATCATTTTGTTGTTTCCTCCTTATTAAAAGTCATTTGTAGTACCTAAGTGGGTTGTAGGTAGTAACTCAGCAAGTATATACATGATTTATGGTTATGTAAAGTAAATAATGGATTACTAATATATATATTCTGTTTATAAGCATTTGTGAAAATGGAGGAGAAGACGACCAGTGTAGCAGTAGCTTCATCAGCAGTAGGTCTCAATAAACTCAAATGGAAAAGCAAGATTCTTCGATACAACACAACATGCACCAATCGAATTACACTTGACGGAAAAGCTTTGGAGGTTGTGTACACCTTTACATATCTTGACAGCATCATTGATGAACACGGTGGATCTGATGCAGATGTGAATCGACAAAGGAAGAGCAGCATATTCGCATTTGATGAACATCTGGAAATCTGGGGCGGAAACCTGGAGAACTACGAAGGTTACCATTCAGAACATACAGGTGTCTACCGACAGTTTTCTATGCAAGAAACTTCGGATCCGTTGGCCAGACACTATCAGCCACATTCTACTATGGAAGAGAACAAACCAGATTCCATCCAGTGGAGGAAGAAATGAGGAAGAAGCGCTTGAAGTGCATAAGAAAACACACATTGAGGAAACCACCCAACTGCGTCACAAGGTAAGCCGTCACATGGAATTCTAATGGCCAAAGGATAACAGGAAGACCAAAGAACACATTACACAGAGAAATAGAGTCAGACATGAGAAGAATGAACAAACACTGGATAGAACTAGAAAAGAAGACACAGGACAGGGTGGATTGGAGAATGCTGGTTGTAGGTCTATGCTCGATTGGGAGTAACAGGCGTAAGTAAGTAAGCATTTGTGATGTACGAATTTGTTGTTAGTGAAGCTTTTCACAAATCGGGTTTATCGTAATGTACATACATCACAGTATAGATTAGACATGGTGACAAGATAGTTTCAATCGATTTATTGTAGTCAACATGATTGTACAGAAGAATGTTCACTGTAAATAAGAAACATGAGATCAAATATGATTGGAGTAAACATTGTTAGTTATGAAGAAGTGATAATATCTTAATGAATAATGTAAACTGAAAGATACATCAATTGAATAATGTTTGATTTTAATAGTTGTGATCATGAGTCAGTTGAAGCTAGACCACCATGAAAAAACTGGAAGCAATGGACGACCGTTTCGTCCCATTGTGTTACTCCTCAGCAGTGTGCACAGATAGTTACATAAGAGCATTTTTAGCAGACAACTATGGTAACCAATGGTTGGAGACTGTGTGACATGGCTCAGTATCGACCACAATGACGCAGGTGTATATACTCTTTATCTTCCCTTAAACCGTGAGATTAAAATTGCCTCATATCTGTCTTTCATCGTGTACTATATCCTTATACAGAACCTATCTTCTATAGATTACCACCACTAAATTAACTACTTCTAGGAATTTGGTGTATATCTTGCTGTGGAAACGAGGTATGACAACTTGGACCGATGGATATATGTGCCTGGTCCAACGTTGTAGCTGACTGACTTACTGTTGGGAAGGAAACAAACTTCATTACATTTAGTTAGTGTATCTTAATACTCTTGATTGAGTGCTTTATGCTTTATCATGACTTTTAAGCTGAAATCAATAAGATTCATTCAGGATATCAAAAGAGGAGCAATTCACTATCGTAATACGTATGACGTTTCCGTCTTTTGAATATTTGTCGCTTCTGTAATAGCATCAGTTGATAAACCAATGAAACTTTGTATTGTACTGGATTGTTAAACATTGAAAGTTTGTTTTCAGTAAATTCACATGATTTGAACTCAATCATTTATGATGAATATACTTTCAGATTACTGAGATGAAATCGGATTTAATTACATGCTGAATGCTGTGTTTGGGTTCGGAGGAGTTTATAACAAAGAAAATTAACTATTTCGATAAATCACTATAATGAAAATCATAATTAGATCACTTATTCCTTACTGAATATCCTCCATGATGTTGGCAGTTATTTGTTGGCTGTATTACAAAAAGCTGTGAATAGATAAATAAATCTATTAAATTCAGATATCTAGGACGAGGTATTACTGTGGTGTGTGTGCTATTGATCAAAGAAATGTGAACGAGAATTGGGGACGAATAATTTGGAAACGAAAGAACAATCAAATGTGAGACGATTGATAAACATTTGTATTATGTATTGCGATAGGACTAGTGGAATTTCTACCGATTAACGAACTTCAGATATCCCAGTACAACCTCAATACTATTCCCCAAACTTAAATATATCAGAACACAACCGTTAAATGAGAATTGTTTATGAGGTCAGAAGCAGAACAAAACTAATTTACAGACAACGCGTATTTATACAGTTAGGATGACCGTGAGTATTAACCAATAGGAAAACGACATGTGAATTTATAGTTGGGACAACTGTAAATATCGACCAATAGGAAAACGACCAGTGAAATTTGTATTTAGGACACCTGTAATTATTGACCAATAAGAAGCGACGTGTGAATTATGTGAAAAGTCTGAAAACATGTGAAAACATACCACCTTACATTCGAGATAAAATTAGTTTCAATATAATTTTGGGATATTTTGTGAATATCCTAAGTATTTACTGTATGGTTCTCCGATTTTACTAAGATGTTCTGTAATCTTATGTTCCAATACATTCGAATGTCCTTACTTGTGTTCTTGTTCCTTACTTTACTAAAAAGCATAAGATGGAAAATGAGATTTATTTGATTTATCTGATATGATAGAATGTTAATACTGTAAATCATTGTTATTCACTTTAACGAAAGTGTTTCCCATATGGAACATTGTGTTATTACCTGAAAAAAAAGTTTAGTGAATAAAAATCTATATTACTTGTACATGGATTTTAGGTATTATAAGGGTATCAATTAAGAGAATTCAATGAAGAAAGTTAGGTCTTCTCGATGAAATAATTTAGTTAAGCTGTACATTTTTGGCTCTCAAATGCCCTGGTACGGTCGAGAGTGGTGAGAGTACGCTCTCCTTCTCCAAATGCTCTCACATGACCACGCCTATATAGCCTCTGTCAGGGAAGTCCTACCCACTGCCTTCTCACAGTGGTATTATTGTTGTTTACGAAATTGAGAGGACGAAAAGCGAATGCTGGCGTTTTAAACGGGTTGGTGAACACGGAAAGTTCACCTAGGGAAGTTGAAATTGGAAAACCCTGATTCGAGACTCTTATTATTATTATCAAATAAGATTATGTAATAACCAAGGAGTAAGGAAAGAATATAACGTGGGATTATGAAAGATATGAAGAAGAAGAAGTAGTATTTATTTTGTATTCTCCTTTCAAAAGCCATGCTGCGTAGTGTTCTGAGATGTGTTTGCAGCAGTTCACCAACACATAGATCCAAATAAGTCTTCTTTTAAATTAATAATAATAATCTATACAGTCAAAGGAATTGGATTGAATGGAGGTCGCATCAAAATCTTCTGCACTACTGAGGTATTGACAATCCATGAACTCAAGCCAGAATTTCGAGTGCAAAAAACGATACATCCAACCTCTTATCCTTCCTTGACTCGAATTCCTTTTTGTAGTATGTTTTTCTAGTCTTTCTATTTTTTTATTTTATTTATTTATTTGACTTCTTTATTCAGTACATGTTAAATTAGCTTATCTTATTAGACTATTATTCTTAAAAAGACTTCATATCATCATCATCATCATCATCATCATCATCATCATCATCATCATCAGCAGCAGCAGCAGCAGCAGCAGTGTATTTGCTTCTTTATGCTTGTAATCAGTAAACCGGAATTGTTATCAACAGAATGGTTAAAACAGAACTTACATCAACGCAAAACGGACATGGTACTTGGAAGTTTTGGTATACCAAACTCTTAAATGGGAGTAATAATTAAGAAGAATTCCAACAAACGTTTTTTTTTATCTGATTAACATTAAAACAACATATTTTGTAATTAGTTATATATAAAACGTCGCATGAAATGTCATATCATTTCGATGATGATAGAGCACTGAATCGTTCTGTACAAATAAGAATAAGTCAATCGAAACTAGACCACCATGGAAAATCTGGAAGCACTGGACGGTCGTTTCGTCCTATTGTGGGACTCCTCACAAATGGTTACATAGGAGTATTGTTAGCGGACAACTTAACCATTTCAATATACATTGATTTAAACTAGAATAGTAGAACAATACATACAGTAACTCTGCTGTTTATAGCTTATATTAAAGCGATCCCTAATCAAACTGTTTCACTAAGTCGTCAAAAAAGATGATAGAAACTAAAACTAAATGTGTTTAGTTCTACTTATTATTGTTTGTTTGCATCTTCCATTGATGTTTAGGACTGGCACTGGTTGGTCTCTTATTTGCCATATGTGCATACTATGCGTATTGCCTCGATATTGCAGGAAGTCACAAGCTTTATAAGCAGAGATGGATAGTGGCTAGCAGTGGAATCAGTTTGACTCGCGTTTCGTCCTACTTTGGATTCGTCAACTATCCATCTTTGCTTATAATGCTTATGAACTAAGGCTATATCGAAGCAATAAGTACAGTATGCACATATCGCCAATAAGAGACTGACCAGTTGCAGTACTAAACATCAATGGAAAGATTCAAACAAACAATACTAAGTAAATTTAATCTTCACCTCATTGCACAAGCAAATGGCTATCATGACTCAGTAGCTGAGTGTATAACGCGATGGCATTTGAAGCGAAAGTTACTGGGTTCGAGTCTCAGAGTGAACATCAACTCTGAGATATAGGTACATCCAGCCGACGAGTCTCAAATAGGACGAAACGCGCGTCAAATTGGATTCCACTGTTAGCCACTATCCATCTTCGCTTATAAATGTGTTTACTGTTTTTCTATATTATGTTTGTGAGGTGAAAGACATGGACAATACATAACGATGATTGTGTTTGTGTTTATATTTTGAAAGTTGAATAGATGCTCGGTGCAACAGGAGATCGACAACAAAACATCTGAATCTGAAAGAACACAAGGTAACTAAGTAATTTTCAGCTAGAATCAAAATTCTACAAACATATCTGAGATGAAACCATGGTAAACTATTGGGAAGGAAACAAACCTCATTACATTTACTTAGTATCTTAATGCTCTTAATACAGTGGTTTATTCTTTAACATGACTTATAAGCTGAAATCAATAAGGCTTATATAGGATATTGCAAAAAGGAGCAATTCACTATTGCAATACTTATGAAAGTTCCATCTGTTGAATATTTGTCGCTTCTGTAATGACATCGGTGGATAAACTAATGAAACGTTGTATTGTATTGGATTGTTAGACATTGAAAGTTTGTTTTCAGTAGATGCACATGATTTCATATCAGTCCCTTTATTTCGATTGATGATGAATATACTCTCAGATTACTGAATGGTATGTTTGGGTTTAGAGGAGTGTATATCGTGGTGAACGTATAAAAAAGAAAAAGAGGAAACTAACTATTTGGAAAAATTACCATAAAGAAAATCACAATTACATCACTTATTTCTTACTGAATATCCTCCATAATGTTGGCAGTTATTTGTGCGTCGTATTACAAAAAGCTGTGAATAGATAAATAAATCTATTAAATTCAGATATCTAAGAGGAGGTATTATGGTGGTGTGTGCTACTGATGTCAACGGATATAAGTAGTATGTATCATCAATTGAACGTCAAATGTCTGGCGGCAAAAAATTAAGAAAATCAAAGAAAAGCGAACGAGAACAGTGAATGATTGATATTGAAGCGAAGGAATAGTGAGGTCTGTGACGCCTAACAACGATCTTTACCTCGAATGATTCGGTGAGTTGTCCTCCATGAACGATTACGCAGTTTAATCCATTATAAGAATTCCGTATGATACTGACTATCTTCTCAGGCACGCCGTAGTGTCAAAGAAGCCTCCATAGTTTTGTCCTGTCCACGCTATCAAATGCTTTCTTGTAGTCAATGAAATTGATGTAAAGTGATGAATTCCATTCAATTGATTTTTTCACAATGATCCGTAGAGTTGCGATTTGGTCTGTACACGATCGATCCTTACGGAATTTAGCCTGTTGAACACGAATTCGGACGTCTACAGAGTCCTTCATTCTGTTTAACAATATCCTGTTGAAGACTTTTCCTGGTATTGAGAGACGAATGATGACCAATAACAGCTACCAGTATGCAAATCATTTAGTTTAAACATACTTGGTTTATATACCACCCAAATGGACTACATCACACCATAAAATAGGAAATAATGTTTATAAACGATCAATCCAAAAAGTGACTGTGATTGTGGGACACTGTAATTGGTAAAGTGAACATCACTTAAAAAACAGTGAATCGTATCATAATAGTCTACAGGGCCAATGTAAGCTCATAATGAGAGGAATATAAATATACCTAATCTAGTTACTGAATAGTTATACAATAAGAATATATATGTATGATTTTTAGTTTATTTATTTATACACATAAATATTGGTACAAGGGGGTACCAGATATATATGCGCCACACAAATCTCATTCGATTTGTGTGAGGACTGTGATACTGCTCAGGTGCCCAAACTGAAACAGGTGGTTTTCTTAAGGGGCCACACCCGAAGCCTTTGACCTAAAGATCTGATCCACAAGGGAGTGGAGCATCGTGAGGCGATGCAGTCCCCATGGTAGCCGGTGACCAACAATAGGTTCATACGCCATTCGTTATTATTATCATCGAAATGTTATATTAGCTGGATGGTTGAATTATGATGGTTTCTCATTGGTATTCTAGATATCATTATTAGCGCAAGGTTCTGATAGCAATGTGTAACTTTCAGTCTTTATTGTTATATGTATAATATTAGTCCATTAATAGTTCTCAGAAGTTACCCATCAGTTAATTTCCACTAGAGTATAACATTTTACTTAAAATCCATTAGATAGAGTCTATTTCTTGTTCATCATTCATTTATAATGACCCCAAGATCAATGAAATCAGTTAACATAATGACAGATCAATCATTATGTAATAGGATTTCTTCTAAATAAACATCCATTTTGTATCAAATTGTTATCATTAAGTAGATTAGTAAAATTTTTATTTTATTTTATATAAACACATAAATATTGGTACAAAAAAGCACCAGATATATATGCGCCTCACAAATCTCATTTGATTTGTGTGAGGGCTGGGATACTGCTGGGGTGCCCAAACTGAAACAGGTGGTTTTCTTAGGGGGCCACACCCGAAGCCTTTGACAGAAAGATCTTATCCATAAGGCAGTGGAGCATCATGAGGAGACGCAGTCCCATGGTAGCCGGTGACCAACCATTGATTCATACGCCATTTGTTCCCTCAGCAGGATACTGGAGCCAGTCCATGTGCACCACTGGTTTGGAATGAGGGTTTTCCAACTCCCCTAAGTGGACTCACTGTATCCACCAACCCGGGTAAAGCGCCGGACATTCGCTTTTCGTCCTCTCAATTTGGTAAACAACAGTAATGCCACTGTGAGAAGGCAGTGAGTAGGACTTCCCTGACAGAGGCTATATACGCGAGGTCATGTGAGAGCATTTGGAGAAGGAGAGTGGACTCTCCCCACTCTCGCCCAAACCATGGCATTTGGGATCAGATTAGTAAAAAACAAATGAAAATTGGATTGTTTATATTTGTCACTTAATAATTAACATGAGATTGATGGTATCTGTTTTATTCTGAAAATGATTCATAACGCAGAGGCTGTTATTAGTGTTTTGGACTTAACTGGCTGGGCTAGGCAGAAAGCAGGTCCGACAAGTACTCTACACTGCTCGTACGGTTTTCATGTGTCATTGGTCCGGTCGATAATTCTCTGCTCTCTAATAGGCGGGGACAAGATAATAACAATTGCCGACACAAGTTATAACAGTATTCATTTATATTCAGTGGTGAGTGTTATAATTTGTTTAAAGATTTTCTGTTAGTCCTGTATAGGGGATTTTGAATCTGATGAAGCCAATCACTTTGAATACACTAAAAGAAACAGTAAGTAACTGTACAGTTTTCTCTCATAATGTTTCATTTAACCAATATCTAAATAAAAAACATTGATAATTAAACATACTTGAAGGCTGTCTCTCTCATACTGAAAAGTAATAAGAATAATCAAATTTGATTTAATCAATTACCAGGGACATAGATTGAAGTGGGAAGCATGAAATGTGTGAAAGAATTTGTAATGCCCTAATAACCCGTCAAAGATTAAGTGACCAAATCGACAATCAAAACACCGACTTATACGACCTTGGCTCTGTGCCAAACCAATGACTCATAAACCAGTGCGAGCAGACTAGATTAAACTTGAGTCCTTACTGATTTTTCTTACCTTGCTCTGCTCGCCGAGTCACGAACACAATCTCAGCTTCAGTTGTATGAATCATTTATTTCAGATAAACGCAGTTTATATGGAAGCAAATCAGACCGCATCATACCTCAAAATAGAAAGTAACAAATATACAAGATCAAGGTAAAATTGACGTTAGTTATGTTCATAACTAACCAATCAAATTGATACTCAAACACCCATCACATCAACCTGGTCTGATGTGTCTGTAGACCATCGCTGTGGCGTGTAGTATACAATCATCATCAACAACATAGAGAGCAATGTGAATCAATTCTAAGTAACATTACTGCCGGTTAGTAACTAGGATAAGAAACGTTTGACGTCCTGTGGTGTTTGTGTGAACTAATGATTCCCTTGTACTTGATTCCTGGTTGATTTCGAATGCCAAATACAATTCATTCATTCGTGGTCATCTAGTACTTCTTGGGTGAATTGCGTTATTTCTGGGATTCCTAGTTTGTACTACAATTCAAATACTCCTAATTATGTATAATTCTTGGGATTTAATAACAATAAAGCTTAGCAAGTATATCTATGATCTGATTGTTCGAAAAGTATTGCACTTATATATCATCACATAATTCTGATGATCTTCATCTTCATCTTCGAGATTATTCAAAGGAACTAATTACTTCAAATCATTATTTATTAGCTTTCTTTTGAAATAATGCACAATGGATTGAGCATAATGATCTGAAGTCATCCAGTGAATAGAATATTTTGAAATGTTGAGATAAGATAGTGGTATCACGAAACCTGAGTCCAGGGTTTCATGTTGACCACTTCCAACCATTATCTTATCTCAACATAGTGCACGCAGTGTCGAGCCACCTAGACTAGTAGCCATATTGCAACTTGATCGATAGCATTCGATTAGCACTAAGAAGGATTTGACACGCATGACATTGATCACCACCCAGTGATCAATCGATTGTGATTATTTTGAAATGTTTTCTATAAATTCTTCGTATAGAAACAATCGTTTAGTAACTTACATTCGATTTAGTACACTAAATGCATATCATAAATGGAAATGATTATGGTTAATTGTATGCTGGAAATGAAATTTTATTGGATGAGTCTATTATGATGAAATGTTAACAGCTTAGGTATTGAACACCATGGTAAACTAAGATGAATAATTTCATTTGGTATTGTTTGTTTGAATCTTCCCATTGATGTTTAGGACAGTGATTGATCAGTCTCTAATTGGCATATGTGCATACTGTTCGTATTGCCTCGATAAAGACTTAATTCACAAGCATTATAAACAAAGATGGATAGTTGCTAACAGTGGAATCCAGGACGTGTGTTTCTCCCTATTTGGGGCTCGTCAGTTGGATGTGCATGTATCTCAGAGTTGATGTTCACTTTAGGACTCAAACCCATTAGCGTTCGCTTCAAACGCCATCGCGTTATCCACTCAGCTAGTGAGTCCTGATAGCCACTTGCTAGTGCAATGGGGTGAAGTTTAAATTCACTTAGTATTTTTTGTTTGAATCTTTCCATTGATGTTTAGGACTTCAACTGGTCAGTCTGTTATTGGCCATATATGCATACTGTGTGTATTGCCTCGATATAAACTTAATTCATAAGTTGAAATCATGAGTCAATTGAAGCTAGACCACCATCGAAAACCTGGAAGCACTGGACGGCCGTCTCGTCCCATCATGGGACCCCTCAGCAGTGCGCATCCACGATCCCGCACCCGCGAGATTCGAACCCAGGACCTACCAGTCTCGAGCCGAAGCCCTTAACCGATAGACCACTGAGCCGGCATCCGACGGTGTTAATGTCTAACTTTAACCAATCCACGATTTTGAGCGACCGTTTACCAATTGTCTTCAGTGAGCTGATATCTCAACAACAGACCTGGTAGAACTCCACTGAGATATTTCCTCGTCAGCTGGATGTATCTGCATCTCAGAGTTGATATTCGCTCTGAGACTCGAACCCAGTACCTTTCGTTTTATACACCGTGGCGTTCATAGTATCGACTGTAACTTATGAAATGCAGATCTTCAAGCCTTTCTGAAATTCACTTTACCAGAAATGAATGTAGTCCACAGAAGATCTTGACCATATATGAATTAAGTTTAGTGAATTTAGACATTAAGTGTAAATATGTACTAATCATTCAGCGATGAACACGACACAACTCATGTCTAATTATACCCATAGGTAAGTGAGTATTCACCAATATCATGCTTATTTAAATTTCAAGGGTACACCAATCGAATTACACTTGACGGAGAAGCTCTGGTGGATATAAAAACCTTTACATATCTAGGGAGCATCATTGATGAACACGGTGGATCTGATGCAGATGTGAGGGCGAGGATCGGCGAAGCAAGAGCAGCATATTTACAACTGAAGAACATCTGGAACTCAAAACAACTGTCTGTCAACCAACACTAAGAGCAGGATTTTCAATACAAATGTCAAGACAGTTCTAATGTATGGGGCGGAAACCTGGAGAACTACGTAGGCCACCATTCAGAACATTCAGGTGTTTATCAACAGTTATCTATGCAAGATACTTCTGATCCGTTGGTCAGACACTATCAGCAACAACCTACTGGGGGAGAGGACAAACCAGATTTCAGTGGAGGAAGAAATGAGGAAGAAGCGCTGGAAGTGTGTTACAAGCCATTCAATTATTGTATTATTTGTGTTTTCTCTGTAATTTAGACATTCGATCCACTTTGAAAATTCATGTGTGTCTGATTGATCGCATGTGTCTGTACATCGATCTTTAATCTGTTCTCTCATTGGTTGTCAGCAAAGACGATTAATAATTATCCACAATCTATTAACACTCATAAATATATATTGATTTTTAACACTCATTGACACACACACACACTCAAACTGACTCACTTGTTTTCCGTGTGTGCTTGCTTTCTGTACGCTCGCGGATTTTTTTTACCGAGCTTCAACAATAAATTATCTGTGTAACTGGTGTTCAGGCATTTGAATAGTCTCGAGTAACCCCATCATTCTACTGCATTAAATGTTCAGTTAACGGGATATTATTTATTTATTGGAGCCAGATAACATAGAGGAATTAATCCTCTACAAAGTTGGTGAACCGCATTTTGAACGTGCATCATCTCTCTACAAGTCTGTTACATATTCTCTAATCATATCATAAAGAACTTCACATTGGAATTACTGTTACATTGACAGTCACAATCTATTCATTCATAACATTGTTCCTTTGGAATTGCATCGGTATATTCGCATATTTGTACTTCAAAGTGACAGTTGTCTTTATTATTCGGTGAGTCTCTCATATATAGTTCTTGTTGTTGTTATTGGTTATTTCTTCATATTGTATATCTCAATGCACAGCTTATTATTATTACTACTGTTATTACTTCTTTGTGTGATGTCAGTAGATGATTCACAAAGCCTATTTCCGTGAGTGCCATCTCTGTACCTTTACATGTTTGCAATCCTCGAAAGGCAGAACTCTGGTTTGCATTTTTGTTACAAACACAATGACAAGCCAGAACACGAAATTTAGTCACGCAAATACGTTGCTACCGGATGATGTTATTGAGCAAGTGCCTGACGTGATTTTTAAACTGGATCCTGACTCACCATACGATTGCCTAAAAAGAGAGGTCATATGTGTGACATCACTCTTTGACCAGTAGACAATCGATCAACTTTAAGCCAATGTAGACCTAGGTGATTACACACCTTCACAATTAAAACACCATAAGACAAGTGTTTTAGGGAATCGTATAGTTGATAAACGTCTATTATATCAATTGTGGCTCAGACGCCTCCCACAAAACATACAGCAGATACTTGCAATTGGAGACGAAGATGTCGATTTTGATAAGCTAGCAGACAGCCGATCGAATTTATGAGCGGACCAGGACTCACTCGGGATCACATGTACAAACAAACTCAACCGACGAGATCGCCGAGTTACGACAGACAGTCGAAGTCATCAATAAACAGATAGTTCAGCTCCAATCTTCGAATGCCAGTCACTGCAAGTGTAGAGGAAGATCCAGAAGTCGTACACGTTGCAGTCCAAGCACCATCCGACATAACATTTGCTGGTACCATAGAAAGTCCGGTAAACAAGCTAAAAAATATATTCTTTCCTGTAACTTTGCAAGCACATGGAAAAGGGAACATCAAGGCCGACGATTAGTTACGACTGCGGTCACCGGCCACAACTCACAAGACAGTCGTTTGTTATGTGTCACAAACAGAAGAACCGGAACACAGTTCCTAGCCGACACAGGGGCAGAGGTTAGTGTAGTACCATCTACTACACTCGAGAAAAAGACATTTGACTCGAAACTGAAACTAAGAGAAATTAATCCTCCACAAGTACATAAGAAAACACACATTGAGGAAAGCAGCCAACTGCGTCACAAGGCTAGACCTCATATGGAATCCTGAAGGTCAAAGAAGAACAGGAAGTCTAAAGAACACATTACGCCGATAAATGAAGACAGACATGAGAAGAGTGAACAAAAGTTGGATAGAACTTGAAAAGAAGGCCCAGGACGGATTGGGTTAGAGAATGCTGGTTGTAGGCCTATGCTCGACTGGGGATAACAGGCATAAGTAATTGAGTAATTAGAAGTTGACAATTGTAATGGGTTTCATTTGGATGAATTAATTCCTGTATTTCTAAGGTCAATGTTCAAGGATATACCGTCACAGAGATTCTGAAAAGTACTTACATAAGTTATTACACCATGACTCTAAAAATTTAATATTATAAAATTTTTGGCACAAAAGGCAAGTAAATTTACCAATTACGAAGCAATAGCTCTCTCTTAATAATCAATAACTGATCATCTCCCTTATTATTTTCATTGTGAATACCAAGATTATATGGATAATAATATCGAACAAATATATCTTATATTATCAACCAATAGAAGTTATTCAAATGGGAGCGCTTGCGCACGAGACTGACAAGTTCTGGGTTCGAATCTTACGAGGTGAGAGGTTAAACTCTCGCGCGCCTGACTAATAGATCCTGGGTTTGAGTAGTGTTTGCCGGATAGTAGATTCGCACTGCTCAGGAGTTCCATAATAGGACGAAACGGTCATCCAGTGCTTCCAGTTATTCCATGGTGATCTACCTTCAATTGACTCATGATTTCAACTATAAAATTACTAAAATCTCCACAAAACCCCTTTTTGATAAAAGTAAATGTATATTGAAAAATGACACTGTGTTTAATTGAGACTTCTTTATTGATTATACTTTATAGTCTTGCTCAATGAGGATGAGAAATATATCCTGCAGTTGGGTCACTGAATATCGAACAGTTCATCTATCCCTTTCAAAGTCAAAGACAACCAACGCGCATCATTTAATCATACGCCATGAATTGCCCTATGTGGCAGTGGTTTTACTTCCACTTGTATTTCTGTAATGATGTCCTTTGTGTTGTAAAGTCTTCAGAGTATCCATACTACTTTGATACGTCGATGGGGCACTCCAAGTAAGGTGAGTCCCCAAATGCCCTGGTACGGCCGAGATTGGGGAGAGTCCGCTCTCCTTCTCCAAACGCTCTCATATGGCCACGCGAATGCATGGCCTCTGTCAGGGAAGTCCTACTCACTGCCTTCTCACAGTGGCATTACTGTTGTTTACCAAATTGAGAGGACGAAAAGCCAATGTACGGTGCTTTACCCGGGTTGGGGGAATGTTCACGGTATGTTCATGTGGGGGAGTTGGAAAACCCTCATTCCAAACCAATGGTGCACATGGACTGGCTCCAGTATCCTGCTGAGGGAACAAATGGCGTATGAATCAATGGTTGGTCACTGGCTACCATGGGACTGCATCTGCTCACGATGCTCCTGCACTGCCTTGTGGATCAGATCTTAAGGTTAAAGTGTTGCTTCGGGTGTGGCCCCCTAAGAAAACCACCTGTTTCGGTTTGGGCACCTAAGCAGTATCATAGCCGTCACACAAATCAAATGAGATTTGTGCGGCGCATATATATCTGGTGCTTTTTTGTACCAATATTTACGTGTTGAAATAAATAAATAAAAAAAACCAAGTAAGGTGCTGATCGCGTGGTATGACTTAGAAGTTATCTGGTTCGTCATACTATTCCTGTCTAACTCTAGTAGGCCCACAATCATTCGACAGAGATCATCAACGTCGATGATCTACAATTTCTAATTGTTCACATAAAAACAACAATGTAATCACTTACAAAATTAGTGGGACATGTACACTAAGTTATAGGTTACATAAAGATATTCAAGTTAATCATACAATGAAAAAGAGCTTTTATGAAGTTATGAAAGATTCATAATAGAAATAATTCGAGTCTGTAATCATAATGAAACATGAGTATTACCCTATTTCCTTCTATTTTATGAACATAAGAATGAAGGTAATGAAATCGCTTAGTATATGTAAAACAAGTGTGTAGTGCTGAAACTTTCCATGTATTACTCAATAGAAAAGAAGTTCTTACGATTCATCCGACTTGAACTATCTCTCCAAGTTATCATTTCTGGTTCTGTGTACAAATCACAGTGTTATCATGCACACAAAAGTTCAACTCTATCTTTTGATATTACAAATGTCATATCTTTCACAGCGATTAACGTATGTCTCCTCACCTTGACTGGATTGATATGCTAATGACTTAGTCAGACCTGTTTTTTCGGTTGTACTTAGTATTTTTTGTTTTTTTCCTTTATACCACTTAAACTTAATTTGTTTATTTCTTCTCTGAAGAAGCGCCTTATACAGTCACGAAAAGTCACGAAATTTAATTTTTCCTCCTATTGGGATATTACAACTGTGTTATTTTCGTTATTGGTTGTGGGGACGTTAGATCCCCAGAACTTATTTGGAAACCGTCCTAATTTCGTAACTTTATTTTGAAGATTTGAATTTTATGTTTTAGTGCCAAGACACGCTTAGTTGACCTACAGCTTACATTTCCCACTCGCAATTCCTTGACTGTCATTGGTTGACGGATTTTTTTAGTCCGCTATTTTGTGGCTCACCTTAAGGCGTTTCTATCATTGTATAAATAAACCCGATTTGTGTGCTTAGTGACCTCGTATTTTCTAGGTGCTTGTAGAATACATTCTCTACACCTCATCAAGACTTCTTGATCTAGTTAGTAGGGCCTGAGACAATGGATTAGACTAACCTATCGTGTCACTGTGTCATTGACCTTCGTTCCGCTTACGGAGTCAGGTGAACTCGTAATAACGAAATGAATATTGAAGCATAAATATGACACAATTGGTTTGCATAGCAACTATGATAAACTCGTTATAAATAGATTTTTACATCAACTTACCAAATAATCTTTTTCTCTGTTCTAGAGATAACTTTATGGTTAGCACGTTTATCACTGAATGATTTGTGTAAATGAAAACCTATTGTTTATAGTAAGATTAAATTGCCAATTATGTTGACACTTTCTATATAAGAATAACACTAGTAACTTGAGCAGTGAGTTGAGGCTATCTAACTTATTCAGTTATAGGCAGCACAATCTTCCCACACAATGCATACACAAAGCTACATGGATCTCACCTGACCACACCACAGAGAACCAGATAGATCATATTTGTATCAACAAAAAATTCCGAAGGACAATGGAAGATGTGAGAACCCTGACATAGCTTCAGATCACCACTAGCTGGTTGTGACCAAGATGAAACTGAAGCTAAGGAAACACTGTACAACAGGACAAACAGTACTACAAAGTTTCAATAAAGCCTTCCTTCGACATACTGACAAGCTCAACGAATTCAAGATAACTCTTAACAACATTTTCTAAGCTCTACAGGATCTACTGAAAGAACAAGAAATTCCGATGGAAAGAGATCAAAGAAGCATTAACTTCAACGTGTTAGGTGCTTCTGGGTTACCTCGTGACTTCCGAAGAATCTCGGCTTTCATTATGAGGCGTCATGATTCTTCCTTCAAATCCAAAGGAATAGTTTAAATGGTTTGGATGATTTTTCTGGTTAGCGTTTTTTAGCTAGTTAGTTTTTCTACGGGATGGGATCACTAACACCATGCCCAACCATCCTCCTTTGTTTTGGCTTATGACCGGCAGTAACTCTAGAAGATCTACAGGAGGAGTTAAATTTTATTCAGTTACATTATATTGCCTAAATACTAAGATAGCTTAATGTTCTTTCATTTATTGCAATACATCAGCTAATAACTACTTGTAAAACCATGTTGTCCAACAAGAGTCGATTCATGATCTCAAAAAAAATCGACCTTCACCATAAACCCTCTATACCGATTACTCTGACAAATCAAACTCAGAATTATGAAATTAACTTCAAATTTTATTGGACAAATAGTTTATTGTATTGTATGGAACTCAAAACAACTGTCAACTAATTTCAAAGTCAGAATCTTCAATACGAACGTCAAGACAGTTCTACTGTACGGAGGTGAAACGTGGAGAACTATTACAACCACCATCAAGAAGGCACAAGTATTTATAAACAATTGTTTACGCAAAATACTCAACATTCACTGGCCGGATACTATCAGCAACAGCTTCCAGCTGAAGAGGAAATCAGGAAAAGACGTTGGAAGTGGATTGGATATACATTAAGGAAATCACCAAACTGCATCACAAGGCAATCCTTGAATTGGAATCCGGAATGGAAGCAGAAAAGAGGACTAAAGAACTCATTACCCTGGAAGATAGAAGCAGATATGAAAGGTGATTGTTAACTGAAAAGAATAGTTTGGGACAGCGTTGGATGGTGAACGGTAGTGTGCGGTCTATGCTCATTCATGAAGGGTAACAGACGTGAGTAAGTAAGTAAGAATAAAATTTTACCTCATAGCTTACACAAGGGAAGGTCAGTTATAACATCAGACCCATCGCTGAATATGATTCATTTAGAATATTGATGATTCTCTATTTAAATAACAATTCCAGTTCCATATGAGGTATGAATATTTTCCTGGTAAATAACGTAGTTTACTAATAAGTAGTAAAGATTAGATAATAAGTTCTTTTTTCATATATTATTCAACTCATACCATTCATATATTTATAAAAACTGTTGTATTGACTTGTAAGCAAAGATGGATAGTGGCTAGCAGTGGAATCCAGTTCGACGCGCGTTTCGTCCCATTTAGTACTCGTCAACTGGACGTACCTGCATCTCAGAGTTGATATTCACTCTGGGACTCGAACCCAGTACCTCTCTCTTCAAACGCCATCGCGTTATCTACTCGGCCACTGGGTCCTGATAGCCAATTGCTTGTGCAATGAGGTGAAGTTTAATTTCATTTAGTATTGACATATTATATTGACTTACTGAATAATTTTTTTTCTATAACGGGGAAAAGATTGTCAAATAGGTTTGTTGTTATCAGACTCATCAAAATCTCAATTTTATTTATTTATTTAAACACATAAATATTGGTACAAAGGGACACCGAATACATATACGCCGCACAAATCTCATTTGATATGCGTGAGGGCTGTGATACTGCTGGGGTGCTCAAACTGAAGCAGGTGGTTTATTTAGGGGGCCACACCCGAAGCCTTTGACCTAAGTGTCTGAGCATCGTGAGGAGATGCAGTCCCATGGTAGCCAGTGACCAACCATTGATTCATACGCCATTTGTTCCCTCAGCAGGATACTGGAGCCAGTCCATGTGCACCATTGGTTTGGAATGAGGGTTTTCCAACTCCCTTAGGTGAACATTCCGTGTCCACCAACCCTGTTAAAGCACCGTACATTGGCTTTTCGTCCTCTCAATTTGGTAAACAACAGTAATGCCACTGTGAGAAGGCAGTGAGTAGGACTTCCCTGACAGAGGCCATGCATTCGCGTGGCCATGTGAGAGCATTTGGAGAAGGAGAGCGGACTCTCCCCAATCTCGGCCGTACCAGGGCATTTGGGGGCATCAAAGTCTTAGTGAATATGAAGAAGGAGAAATTTTTCCCTATTATGAAATTTAATCATCTGCTTACTTCTTCATTATGATTAATAGGTGGATAGCAACGAAATTATTTTGAATTCATATAAATGCCTGTTATTTATTGAATATCTCGAGATTTTAGTGAAATCTGAACATTGTTTTCTTTTATATTATCAATATTGACTTTTACTTGGCAGCAATCTGTTGAAATTTGAAAAGAACAAAGTGGCTTTATTTTTTCCCCGCTTTAAATTCTTAAAGCTTTTTTCTGAGGGGAACTATAGCAACGAAAGTTGCAGATTGTAACTGTTATAAACGTAAGGATGCCGTCGCCAATTGTTATAAACGTAAAAGAGAGAGGATACTGATTATAACGCTTGGGTTTCTGGTTATAACAGTCCTTTTACTTCTTACACGTATGTGGGACGCTAATTTACCTTAGATGAATATCTACACTAGATTCCTATCCAGTGTCTATTCTACAGGACTTCAACACAACTCAGATCAAGAACACGAGATTAGCCTGACTATAACGTCAATATATTTCCACACCAAATCCGACACAAAGAACAGTCAATCAATAAGTGTCCATCAACAAGGAACAGTTAATACATAATAAGGATAGGGGAATATATATATAACACATAACACCTGTCATCCTATCTAATGTCTGACTCATCAAGACAACCAATCACTGTCATTCTCGCCCACACATCAGTAACAATACACATCCCAACAC
This sequence comes from Schistosoma mansoni, assembly GCF_000237925.1. Taxonomy (NCBI): domain Eukaryota; kingdom Metazoa; phylum Platyhelminthes; class Trematoda; order Strigeidida; family Schistosomatidae; genus Schistosoma; species Schistosoma mansoni. The sequence continues at coordinate 64,259,345 of NC_031495.1, read as the reverse complement.
TGATGGGGTAATTTTCCCCACTCCACATAGCTTATAATGTTTATGGCTTGTTATTGTTAATTTCTTAGAATAAATAAATTTCCATAAGCAGGTGGCTATCAGGACTCAGTAACTAAGTGGATAACGCGATGGCGTTTGAAGCGAACTGTGACCATCAACTCTGAGATGGAGGTACATCTAGCTGACGAGTCACAAATTGGACTAAACGTACGACCTGGATTTCACTGTTATCCACTATCCATGTTCTCTTATAAAGCTTGTGACTTAATTCAAGATCGAGGCAGTACGCACGTATGCCAACAAGCGACTGATCAATTATAGTCTCTAATAACAATGGGAAGATACAAGTAAACATCGTCAATTAGTAGATTTGATAAATATTCTATGTCTTTTAAAAAATATAAATATATATATCCCATTCTCTATGCAATTTTACTTAGAGGAATAACTAACTATGGAATAACTTACAAGTTTTTTAAAATCACACTAAATTGTAATATTCATATAAAGAATTCCATTAGCCATATATTCCAAGCGTATTTTTGTTACCTAGGTAACAACCCAAGACAAATTTTGTTCAATCCTTTACTTATGTGATATTTCTTTCTGTATTATGAGGATAAGGTTAATGGTGCATGTAAATCAAGCACTTTTTTCTCGTATTGATCTTAAAAAAACTTTGGTTGCTATGGATGAATTTTCTACAAACTAACATAAACTGTTGATATGCAAAGAAGAAAGAAAACTGAAGTATTGGCAGCTTGAAACATTTAGGCATGTTGGTGAATACAATCCTCTGTTTACATTTCACAAAGGAATGTCAATATTCACTTTGTATTGTATCTGTAAGCTCATTGATTGTGAAATGCGGTTACACTACTTATATTCATCCGATGTTAGGTTATAAATTCGCATTTTGGGAAATGAGTATGTTCAACGGTACTGTTCATATTGTAGTTAGCTTAACCTTATCTTAGCGTTAATGACTGAATTGGACTGTATTCGGTTATGAAAATGTCATCATAACTTACTTTTTCAAAACCGGTTACCTAGAAAATACATATGTGCCATTACATCCTTCTTATTTGGATATTTAAAACAAAATTTTAATATATATATAATAGAAATGCAATTTGAACTATTACGATCCTTTTTCTCAGTTCAATGTAGATTTTGCGACTATTTTCTTTTCTGTTTTTAAGTAGTGGTGTAGTGTGAGCTACTTATATTCACATTAGTAGTATACAGCGATAGTCAGAAATATAATGTATCTCAATAGAAGATCGTGAAGGAAGGGACGGAAACGGAGAGCGATTGGCATGAAAATGCAGGAACAATGAAATGTGAGACGATTGACTGATATTTGCAAAAAGGAAAGTCAACTTTGAGACAATTGGTTGATATTTTGCAAATGAAGTATTCACTATGTGATAATCAGATTTTAGTAAGATTGTCTCCACGGCTGCAACCTTTTCGCTACAATCCAAAGAAATTTCATTCAAAAGGAGATTTTTCGGATATTATAGTAATCTTATAGTTGAAATTATGAGTTAATTGGAGCTAGACCACAATGGATGCACTGGACGGCCGTTTCGTCCTATTGTGGGACTCCTCAGCAGTGCCCATTCACGATCCCGCTTCATGAGACTCGAACACAGGACCTATCAGTCTCGCACGTGAACGCTTAACCTCTAGATCACTGAGCTGGTTGGCATTCAACGGTGTTAATGTCTAACTTCAACCAATCCACAAAATTGAGCAACCATCCACCATTATCTTCAGTGAGTTAATATATCACAACAGACCTGGTTTAACTTCAATTGTCACTGCTTCTCACTAGAACTCCAGGAAATACCTGTTGAAACCAGTCACTAGTGAGCATATAATTTATTCATAGTTTATTTATTTCTCAGTTGGATAATTCATTAATTCTCACCATTCACTTACACATGAACATACTTCTTCCGTTTCATTAAACACAAACCAAAATCGAGGTATCTGAAATAGAAAGTTGAAAATTCAATTTGTGAGATGATTAATTTGACTCAATTGAATTTAGTTTTAAATAGAAGAACATACTTGTTTCCCTTGGTTAAGAATAAACCAATCTATATCTCTCTAAAAATAAAGGGGGGTATTAGAGTTTTGATCAATTGCTTGTCATAACATCAACTGAATGTATATTATATAATGCTAGCAATTCATTACAAGCTATAACAATCATCAAAGTTGTGTAATGCTTAGTCGATAGGATTCAATCTACACTAAGAAGGATCTGATATACATGATATTGATCATCATCAAGTGATCAATCAATCTTAAATACATCTCAGTGATAACGTCTTTAACTGTGAAGCTAAGTGACATAGGATCGAATTTATCAGGGAGCATCGGTTCTTACAAGATTACAGGTACACTTAGCTAACAAGTGTCAAGTAGCACGAAACCTAAATTCAGGGTTTCCTGTTGACTAACATCAAGCATCATCTTATCTCAACATAGTGCATGCACTTTCATGTCACCTAGACTAGTGGCTATATTGTGACTTGGTCGATAGGATTCGATCTGCATTAAGAGAGACCTGATATACATGATATTGATCGCCACCAGTAATCAATCAATTGTAAGTTGTATTACACTGTTTAAGTAAACTCATTTTCTTTTATGATGCTTTATTAACTCTCGAATCGTAAACTAACTTGATCTGTGAAGATCTATGAAACTGGTTTCTTAATCCAATAGTTTGTTTTTGAGTTTACTTGCATCAAAATGCTTCGATGTACATTTCAAAAATTCATAAAGTCTTGGCTATGTTATCGATCATAATATGTTTCCGTGGTAATCTGTAATCCCTAGTGAACTTCTGTGACGATTCGACATTATTTTGTATATGTTGAACATTTTAACTCCGACTGTAGTTCTTATAGAGTTACTGCCGGTCCTAAGCCCGGGTAAAAGAAAGAGGGTTGGGCATGGGGTTAGCAATCCCATCTCTAAGAAAACTATCTCGCTGAAAAAACGCCAACCAGGACTGGTGGGCGGCCTATGCTCCTCCACGAGAGGTAACAGGCGTAGGTATTTAAGTATGTTGAACATGTTACCAGATAACTTGGTAGATTATTACCTTAACAAAATCATTTTCAATGATAAACATTTCACCAATTGTCATCTACGTCTATTTCCGTTTGTTATTCAAGGTAACAAATCTCCTCATTCACTCTCTACTATTCATTTTGTACTAAGTCACATATCTATGCAAAAGTAATGTGTTGTATTGTTTAGTTGAAAGATTGGAACATTTATTCATTCATTGAACTATGACTTACTCTCCAAGTCCCACTTCCTATAGATATCAATGAAGCATTTATATCAAACTAATTATGATAACATGTACAATATTGACAAGGTAATGTATTAAGTAGAAGAAAATACTGAAGTTTAATATTCTTTATGAAACATAACAATATATAGTTTCAAATTAATGATACAGTGGAACCAGATAAATGATCAAGCTACCAAAGTACAACTCCGCCTGTAGCTGTTGTAGAGTTACTTCCACTCCCAAGCCCACAAAAAAGAGGAGGGTTGGGCATGGGGTTAGCCACCACATCCCGTGGAAAATTAACTCGCTGAAAAACGCTAACCAGAAAAAATAACTCGAAACATTTAAAGTCTGCCCTGGGAGTTGAGGGAAGAATTATGTCGCTTCAGGATAAAAGTCGAGATTCTTTGGAAGTCACGAGGCCGATGACTGTTCTAACAACCAGAACAACAGTTTTTATAGGTACATGGAACGTCCGGACAATGTGGGAGACCGAGAAGACCAGTCAGATAGCAATGAAAATGAGGAGATACAAATTGGTGGTCCTACTGTACGGAGCTGAAACGTGGAGAACTACTACAACCATCATCAAGAAGGTACAAGTATTTATTATTCGTTGTTTACGCAAAATACTCAACATTCACTGGCCGGATATCATCAGCAACGGCGTTTTATGGGAGAGGACAAACCAACTTCCAGCTGAAGAGGAAATTCGGAAACGACGTTTGAATTGGATCGGACATACATTTAGGAAATCATCAAACTGCATTACAAGGCGATCCCTAACTTGGAATTCGAAAGGGAAGCGGAAAAGAGGAAGGCCAATGGACACGTTACGTTGGGAAATAGAAGCATATATGAAAAGGATGAATGTTAATTGGAAAGAACTGAGAAGGATTGCTCAGGACAGGGTTGGCTGGAGACTGCTGTTGGGCGGCCTATGCACCTCCACGAAGGGTAACAGGCGTAAGTAAGTAAGTACCAAAGTACCTTAAGATTTCAATTTTCTTAGGGACAATTCACACATTAAGAAAGTCTAAAATTTATCAGCAGCTAATCAATAAAACCGGCTTTCATATCGATAATGTTCACAAACACCATGATAGTGAATATAGAAATTCAAGTCACTTGCCTTGTTTTATATATGATTGACTGTTTTAAAAGGTCGAATATATTTGAGCCATTTCAGAAATGATACAAATCAAGGTTGATATTTTTTGGAAAATACATCTTAAAGAAATCGAATACTTGGCAATAATTAGATCTAGTCAATAGGGGCGATTGATCTATGTATACTAGATTGATGAAATCGGGATCAAGCGTATGTGAAAGAAAAAATCGATACTATTCAGGGAACGTATTTTCTGACAGTTTACAGCTAGTCGAAATAAGAACTTTTGGTTCAATAATGTTTTAATGTATGATCAATTTGATTTCAATAATTGAATTCATGAACAGATCTAAGCTAGACCATCAATGGATGCTCACTACTGAGGAGTCTCATAATAGGACGAAATGACTATCCAGTATTTCCGGGTTTTCAGTGATGGTCTAGCTTAGATCAAGTCATGAATTCAACCATTAAAATTACTACAAATTCCCAATGTCATATCCCAAGTACTTTTCAATGTCATTCAACCAAACATAATATTTATTTTAATAGTTGAGATCATGAATCAATTGAAGGTAGACCACCATGGAAAACCTGGAAGTACTAGATGGACTTTTCGTCTTATTGTGAGGCTACTCAACAGTGGGCATCCACGATCCCGCCTCATGAGATTCGAACTTAGAACCTATCCGTTTTTCTATAACATTTATACTTACCATCACTTTTGAAGACTATCAAAAATAGAGACCAGAAAATAAGGATAAAACATGGTAATATAAACACTTGATATGGAGTCAATATCAAATCCTTGTTAGCCATTGATTATGTAATAAATAAGAATTCTCAATAGAGATGATAATAATCTATTCATCAATCACTTTGATCTGTCCTATTTATATATTGATAGGCTTCATCAATTAAATTCAATTGATGAATGAGTCCATACATATTACAGTAGACGATGTGTAACAATACCAAAGATTCCGGTAATTGTAGTCGTTAATCTGAAGGCATTTGTCAATAAGCCACACCTATGTCCAAATATGAGTTGACAGTTGTATTTCATTTGATATGGTAGTCAAGATACTATTTGAAGTCATATGCATGATGACGTAATAGGGTTGGTTTTACTACTATCAAATAGGTGATTAATAAGTTAAACATTTCAACGATCATCTTCAAGAAAACACTGTTTCGGTGTTTCCTCCTTATTAAAAGTAATTCGTAGTACCTAAGTTGGTTGTACGTACGAACTCAGCAAGTATATACATGATTTATGTTTATGTAAAGTAAATAATGGATTGCTAAAATATATATTCTGTTTATAAGCATTTGTGAAAATGCGGGAAAAGACGACCAGTGTAGCAGCAGCCTCAGCATCAGTAAATCTCAATAGAAACAAACGGAAAAGCAAAACTCTCCGATACAACACAGCATGCACCAATCGAATCACATTTGACGGAGAAGCTTTGGAGAATGTAAACACCTTTACATATCTGGGTGACATCATGGATGGGTACGGCGGATCTGATGCAGATATGAAGGCGTGGATCGGCAAAGCAAGAGAAGCATATTTACAACTGAAGAACATCTGGAACTCAAAACAATTGTCAACAAACACCAAGATCAGAATTTTCAATACAAATGTCAAGACAGTTCTACTGTATGGGGCGGAAACCTGGAGAACCACGAAGGCCACCATTCAGGACATACAGGTGTTTATCAATAGTTGCTTACGCAAGATACTTCTGATCCGTTGTCCAGACACTATCAACAACATTCTACTCTGGGAGTGAACAAACTAGATTCCATCCAGTGTAGGATGAAATGAGGAAGAAGCGCTGGAAGTGGATAGGATACTCTTTGAGGAAATCACTCAACTGCGTCACAAGGCAATTCATCATATGGAATCCTGAAGGCCAAACGAGAAGAGGAAGACCAAAGAACACATAATGCCGAGAAATGGAAACAGATATGGGAAGAATGAACAAACGTTGGATAGAACTATAGAGGAAGACCTGGGACAGAGTGGGTTGGAGAATGTTGGTCAGCGGTCAATGCTCGATTGGGAGTAACAGGAGTAAGTAAGTAATAAGCAATCAATATCAGATGAGTTCATCAGTGTACATTACTAATATGTTCCCCACCAGGAAAGAACAGCTAATCTATGATCTCACTTGTTCGAAATAACTCAAAATCAGCCCATTTGATGATAAATAATACCTACGAAGTAAACCGATGTTCATAAAACCCTTATAAATCATTATTGTTAATCTGTTATCGGTAAAAATTATGAATCTACTGGTTACTGATGAAGAATTAAGTAATATATCGACAAACAGATAAAGATAACACTTTCCAATTACATATTTATCTGTGCTCTAATATATAGTTAGGTTTAATAACAACGAGAGTAATAATAGGCAAAGATGGATAGAGGCTAGCAGTGGAGTCCAGGACGCGCGTTTCGTCTTATTTGGGACTCGTCAGCTGGATGTATCTTCATCTCAGAGTTGAAGTATCACTCTGGTACTCGAACCCAGTACCTTTCACTTCAAACGCCATCGCCTTATCTACTCAGCTACTAAGTCCTGATCAATGGGAAGATTCAAACAAACAATACTAAGTGAATTCAATGATAGTAATAATAATAATGACTAAATCCCGACCGTTGCTGCTACCTTAACGTGGTGGTCGGGCTTGCCTATCGTGATGAAGCAATCGAGCTATGCTGGCTGGAACAGTCGTTCCTCGAGGTCCTACCATGCCAGACAGGTCGGTTGAAGAGCGGTAAGACTAAAAGCAGCAATCCCAAGGTCCGAAAGCGAAGTCGTACTGCCGACTGTACAGAGGTGTGACGGCAGTAAGGTGTTTCCTTCAGACAACCAGCATAACAGCGATGCTGCCTTCCCACAAGGAGGGGTGGGGTTAGAAAAGGTCGACCCTAAAAATGCATACCTCGCCTTATCCCACGGATTTCCGTCTCCAGCGGTAAGGTCCTTTGAAGAACGGAGCTAACACGTCAAAAATCCACCACAAAAAGGCCGTGCGTGACCGACCTCAAGCAGTTGTCCCTTGGGCACTGAGGTCACGCTCCCAGGTCGTTAAGACCAACACTAATCCAACTTCTTTTTCAGGTCTCTCAAGAAATACCCTTCCACGGTGTGGGCAGGCGGGAAGTGATATTAGCCCTCATACCCTTAACTGCACACGAGACGAAGTTGGTCACTTTCAAATCCTTCCTACACCTCCTAATAACTCTCTTATCTCCACGACTAACCCTTCCCACGTCCTTTTATCTCCTCGCACCGCTAGGGCAAACGATTCAAGTACACGGAACGTTATTCCTGGTCTCCTGAAACCACGCTCCAAACTACATGTAGAAACTTTTAATGTCCGTACATTGTGCCAAATAGGACAACAAGCTTCCTTAGCTAGGACTCTAGAATCTTACACCATCGATGTGTGCTGCGTCTCCGAAACGCGCATACAAGATCTGAGTAACGTCATTCATTTGACCTCACCTAATCAAAATGAAGAACCATCTCGATACACGCTTCGTGTATCTGGAAGCCCTGATGCTGCTTCCCGTGGTCTCGCTGGAGTAGGTATAGCATTAAGTCCTAGGGCAGAACTAGCTCTTTTAGACTGGATCCCAGTAGACAGTCGTCTATGCGCTGTCCGACTAAACGGATCAGTAAGGACTCGAAAAGATAGGGAAACACGTCGTTGCCTCTTCGTCGTCTTTGCCTACTCTCCCACTGACTGCAGCTCAGACGATATAAAAGATGAGCTTTACAGGAAACTTTCTGACCTTCTCCGAAAAGCTAGGCGTTCTGATGTAGTAATAATGGCTGGTGACTTTAATGCTCAAGTAGGTAAACTAAGTGAAAGGGAAAGACACCTGGGTGGATCTTATGGTGTCGTTGCTAAAAGAACAGATAATGGCGACCGTCTGTTGCAGCTGTGCTCAGATAACCGCCTATTTCTTGCAAATACTAACTTTAAGCATAAGGAAAAACATCTTTTGACATGGTGACCCCCGAATTCGTCCCAACGTTGGACCCAATTAGATCACATCGCTATCAGCCACCGATGGAGGGGCTCGATAGAAGACTGTCGGTCATTCTGGAGCACATGTTTAGACTCAGATCATGCTCTAGTGCGAGCACGTATCTGTCTGCGTCTTACTGGACGTAGGAAAGACACTGCAGGGAAGCCTCTAAGGGTTCTACTTAATGGTAGGCAAACTAAGAATATATTTCAGGAACAACTGGAAGAACAGTTAGACAGACATGTAAGTTGTGCTCACCCCGAAGCAGCGTGGAATGACATCCTTGAAGCTGTGGAAACAGCAGTGATATCCGCTAGTAAGGTAAGCCATAAGGTCAGGGAGAAACAATGGATCTCAACAGCATCTACCGCACTGATAGACGCTCGAAAACTCATCCCACCTGGCTCTGAACATAACGAAGAGCGGAGTCAGCTTAAGCGAAGGCTAATAAGAAGCCTACGCAATGATCGTGAACAGTGGTGGGTAGCGAAAGCAAGAGAGATGGAAAAGGCAGCGGAAATAGGTAACAGCAGACAGCTATTCAGACTTATTAAAGAAACCGACATTAGGAACCCAACTATTAGCGAAACTATCTCAGACAAAGATGGGCATATCATTCATTCTCAATCCAGGAGATTGGATCGATGGGCAGAACACTTTAGGGATCAGTTCAACTGGCCTTCAGCCACACTTCAGTTACCCACGATCCCCAGTCGTCCTGAATGGCAAATTGAGGTAAGTCCTCCAACTCTCTACGAGGTTGAAAAAGCTATGGGAAATCTAAAGCGAGGGAGAGCCACAGGCCCTGACAGGTTTACTGAGATTTTTAAGGATGGTGGTCCAGTACTAGCAACGAGATTGACTGAGGTCTTAGGTAGAATCTGGGAAGTGGACGTAATTCCATCTGACTGGTCCCAATCACTGATTGTGCCAGTCTATAAGAAAGGATAAAAGTCCTCCTGTGACAATCACAGAGGGATCAGTTTGACTAATATAGTGTCTAAAATATTAGCTTCAATAATACTTGGACGCCTAACCAAAGCTCGCGAAGAGCAGACTAGAGAAAACCAGGCTGGTTTCCGACCTGGACGTGGTTGCATAGACCAGATATTCACTCTACGTCAGGTCCTAGAACATAGAAATACATTCAGACGTCCCACAATCGTATTATTTCTTGACCTTAAGGCGGCATTTGACTCCGTTGATCGTGAGGTTCTATGGCAGTGTTTGTCACTGAAAGGAGTACCAAAGAAGTACATTAACCTCATAAAGGCTCTCTACTCGAACACAACTGGTCGAGTTAGAGCCTATGGCGAACTGTCATCAGAGTTGGTTACCTCAAGTGGTGTTCGTCAGGGCTGTCCACTCTCCCCATTCCTGTTTAACTTTGTCGTCGACATGCTTTTAGAGATAACACTTTCATCATCTCAATCTCCAGGAGTTGAACTTTTACCAGGAGGCTCACTTATTGACTTAGAATACGCCGACGACATAGTTTTATTTGGTGAAGACGTTGACAAAATGCAGAGTCTTCTGACCACTATAAGCAACAATGCAGGCATGTTCGGGATGCTATTCTCTCCCTCGAAGTGCAAAATGTTACTTCAGGATTGGGTTGCATCGAAACCTGAACTAATGATAGGGAGTGAAGTAGTTGAGCGTGTTGACAGCTTCACTTATCTTGGGAGTCTCATCAGCCCTTGTGGTCTGGTGTGCGACGAAATCTCAGCACGGATACAGAAGGCTCGTCTAGCTTTCGCCAACTTGCGCCATTTATGGCGTAGGCGAGATATCCGTCTACCAACCAAAGGACGGGTTTACTGTGCAGCAGTCCGTTCCATCCTACTTTATGGCAGTGAAACATGGCCGATAAGAGTAGAGGACATTCATAGGCTACTAGTTTTCGATCATAGGTGTCTTCGAAGCATTGCTCGTAAATCCTGGGACCACCGGGTAAGTAATGCAGTTGTTAGGAAACGGGTACTAGGTAAGGATCGTAAATCGATTGATGAAGTAGTGAAACTTCTGAATTATTTGTATCCTTTTCCTTTTCCTCTTTCCAAATTTATTTCACTGGATTATACTCCTTCAATAATATCTTCAAAACCTTATCTTTCACATAATGCTTATACTCTTACTACTTCTACCAATATGGGATTTGAATCGACAACTTCATCTCTGTGCTAATGTGGTATGGCAACTCGAACTGATGTACGTACGTACGAAGTTCTACGTTGTAACTGACTGACTGACTAAATGACAAAAGTTTATATCAAGTTTGTTTATGAAATAAGGGAATTGTTTTGCTTTTTATCCAAGTGAATGTGTGAAATGAGACTGACATTAACATTTATAAGAATAGAATGAAATAATGAATGTTCACATGAAGATAATCATGAATAGTGCTATGGTTACATGACATCGACCAAGATCCTACAAAACAAATGAAGTTTTACAGATTTTACTGAACTATTGTGATGTGTGCTACTTATATTTGACATAAGTAGTATATAACACTAGTAAGAAATAGAATGTCTGGTAGCCGAAGGTTGAGAAAATTGATGAGGAAAGAACGAAAACAGAAAGCAATTGGTATAGAAATGAAAGATTAGTAAAGTCTTAGACCGTTAATGAACATTTTACAAATGAAGAATTCACTCTGTATGGTTCTCAGATTTTACTGAATGATTCTGTGATTTTGTAACCCCTTGCGTTCTTGTTCACTTAACTACTACTGACCTTCAAACACGCAAAATCGATGTGAATACAATATTTTTTTTTTCCAAATAGTTGAATTATCAGTGAAGCTTTCTGTTATATCCCAAAGAGAATGATGAATAGTAACATTTGAGAACTATTTATGGACCAATATGATGGGTATATTTCCTATTGTATAATTGCTAAGTAACTAAAGTATCTCTATTAGTATGGCGAGACTAAACTATATGAACGTCCTTTGAACGAATCTTAAATGACCTTGAGAAATATTGGCCAATCAGAAGACAGTTAGTATACAGTAAAAATATATTATACAAAACTCAAAAATTAAAGGGGATACTGTTCTTTTACATGACTCAAAACTTATCAAGGTTAGATATAGGTTCAGAAGTTCTAAAATCATAGTGCATCTGGTACAGGAACTCATCCATATGGCTCCATATTAGTCGACCTCTGGAACCATGATAAGGTCTCAAAAATTATTTTAACCTCGACCACATAGCTTCAATGTTGTTGGTATGTTGGTATGGTTTTGGGTTTAGGGTTAGAGTTAAGGTTTAGGGTTAAGGATGGGACTATAAATTATGGACGACCATTGAGCGACGCTAGAGTGACTCTGAGAGTGTCGACATAATAACTAAGACTAAATGAGGGTTATAAACCTGTGTGAAGAATTCAAATTATGATTTACAGTTCATGGTTAAGGTTAGGAATTATACTTAGTGTTTTCATTACGAACTGACATCAGCTATAATGCCAAAACTCTATTTATCCAAATAGATAATTGAACTTTGCTGAATTATCACGTCTTCTCTAAAATCCGCTGTAAACCGACCGTACGTAAGCATTAGGTACCGAACTTAGCACCGTGACCTTGAAAACCCACGAAAGCTTCTGATTGGCTCGTCCATGTAGTTTAGTCTCGCCATTAGTATCCCTCTTATTATAAACTTCATTCTGACCCATAGACTATTACCATAGGATTACCGCTCTTGAGTTATCCTTCGTCTATTAATTACTGTTCCCCCTATTCACAGCCACATTTGGCCAAATCTTGTTATAATACGATGTGGTCTGTTTAATTAGTATATAAACTCAATATGTTTGAAATATAAGGATTCATATTGCAGAAGCTGTTATTAATGTTCTAGATTTAACTGGCTGGGTTAGACTAGGCAGACAGCAGGACTGATAAGTACTCAAGACTGTTCATACGGGTTTTATGTGTCGCTGGTCCGATCAATAAATCGCTGCTCTCCAATTGGTGGGATTTTTATTTATTTTATTTAAACACATAAATATTGGTACAAAAAAGCACCAGATATATATGCGCCTCACAAATCTCATTTGATTTGTGTGAGGGCTGTGATACTGCTCAGGTGTCCAGACTGAAGCAGGTAGTTTTCTTAGGAGGCCACACCCGATGCCTTTAACCTTAAGATCTGATCCACAAGGCAGTGTAGGAGAATCGTGAGCAGATGCAGTCCCATGGTAGCCAGTGACCAACCATTGATTCATACGCTATTTGTTCCCTCAGCAGGATACTGGAGCCAGTCCATGTGCACCATTGGTTTGGAATGAGGGTTTTCCAACTCCCCTAGGTGAACATGCCGTGTCCACCAACCCGGTTAAAGCACCGTACATTGGCTTTTCGTCCTCTCAATTTGGTAAACAACAGTAATGCCACTGTGAGAAGGCAGTGAGTAGGTGTTCCCTGACAGAGGCTATATATTCGCGTGGCCATGTGAGATCGTTTGGAGAAGGAGAGCGGACTCTCCCCTCTCTCGGCCGTACCAGGGTATTTGGGGGCAACTGGTGGGAATCATAACGTCCTATTTTACCTGGGCACGCAGCCCGCCTGTTATATCCAACGAAGACATAAGTACGAGTAACTTCTGGAACCTATTAACGGATGATTATTCTATGTATGTTCTTATTGTTTAACTATTGAGTAATTAGATTATGTATATCTATATTCATCTGATTATAAGCTTCATTTTGACTTATGGATAATTATTATGCGAATTACTGTTCCTAATTTATATTCAGTTTATTGATCATTGTATCCCACATTCACAGTCACATTTCGCTTGATCTCGTACAAATAGTATTTTCTATTTGATGGCGTGATGAGGTCCGTCTGTCTGATATATCAACTGAGTATGCTTGAAATAAATGATTTGCATAACAGAAGCTGTCATTAGTGTTCTGGACTTAATTGGAAGGTCTAGGCGATCAAAGGACTAATAAGGACGCTAGACTACTGATACACGTCGAACGTCATTGATTGGTACAGTGGTAATATTAGTAAAGTCGTATTTCGATTGATGGATAATCCATGTGATAAAAGCCAAACATAAGATCAATAACTAAATAAAGTCATAAAACAGCCTACAAGTTATAACAATATCTTATTTTCATCATGGAATATATTTGATGAATTCAATATGTAACGTTTGTTTTGCTTTCTCCCAAGGGACAAATGAAGGTGGGAATATTAGAATCAACATTGTGGTACTTCTTGAGTTTTTCAATGATTAGATTCACGTTAGGTTGTGAACATTTTATGAACAAGTGTAAGTATACGATAGTTAATAAGCGTAATAAGAGAATGAAAACAAATGTAAAACAGAACGAAGATCATATGAAATGTCATATACAAAATGAAATTACTATGACACGTATAGCAATAATAGTATCAGTGGCAATACTAAAGATTACTAAAGACAACCATAAAACATAAGTACGTATTTCGATATTGATAGTAGTGTGATGAACAAGAAGACCAGTAGGGACAGTTGAATGTATTTGATACGACAATCACAAACTATCTCACTAATTGTTTCAATCTTGACTGTTCCTTCTGTAAACATCAGTCCATGTTCATGCATTTTCATACCGATTGCATTTAATTCCTGTTCTTTCCTTATCAATCTTTTAGCGAAAATAGATTCTCTGCTTGACCATCGTCATATACTACTTATGCGGATGTAAGTAACCCAAACCACAGTAGATCAAATTGTGGACGAAACACTTACTTACTTACTTACTTACGCCTGTTACTCCCAATCCAGCATAGGCCGCCAACCAGCATCCTCCAACCCACTCTGTTCCGGGCCTTCCTTTCTAGTTCTATCCAACGTTTGTTCATTCTTCTCATGTCTGTCTCTATTTCTCGGCATAATGTGTTGTTTCGTCTTCCTCATCACTTTTGACCTTCAGGATTCCATGTGAGAGCTTGTATTGTGACGCAATTGGGTGATTTCCTCAAAGTGTGCCTAATCCACTCTCAGCGCTTCTTCCTCATTTCTTCCTCCTCTGGATTGAATCTGGTTTGTTGTCTTCCACAGTAGCTTGTTGCTGATAGTGTCTGACCAACGGATTCGAAGTATCTTCCGTAGACAACTGTTGATAAACACTTGTATCTTCTGGATGATGACTTTCGTAGTTCTCCACGTCTCCGCCCCATACAGTAGAACTGTTTTGACATTTGTATTGAAAATTCAGATTTTGGTGTTGTTTGACAAACAGTTGTTTTCAGTTCCAGATGTTCTTCAGTTGTAAATATGGTGTTCTTGCTTCGCCGATCCACGCCTTCACATCTGCATCAGTTCCACCGTGCTCATCCATGATGTTACTCAGATATGTAAAGGTGTTTTACATCCTCCAAAGATTCTCCGTCAAATGTGATTTGATTGGTGCATATTGTATTGTATCGGAGAGTCTTGCTTTTCTCCTTGTATATATTGAGTCCTACTGCTGCTGAGGCTGCTGCTACACTGATCGTTTTCTCCTGCATTTGTTGTTGCGTTTGTGATAAACGAGCCAGATCATCTGCGAAGTTTAAATCATCAAGCTGCATCCTGCCTGTCCACTGTATCCAGTGCTTTCCTCCAGTTGTTGACGTCTTCATGATCCAATCGATCACCAGGAGAAAGTGAAAGGGTGAGAGTAAGCAACCTTGTCTAACACCGGTTTTTACCTCGAATGAGTCGGTGAGTTGTTCTCCGTGGATGATTTGGCAGTTTAGTCCATCATAGGAGTTCCGTATGATACTGACTATCTTCTCAGGCACGCCGTACGCCGTAGTGTTTAAGAAGCCTCCATAGTGTTGTCCTGTCCACGCTATCAAATGCCTTCTCGTGGTCGATGTAGAGTGATGAATTCCATTCCATTGATTGTTCTACAATGATCCGTAGAGTTGCGATTTGGTCTGTACACGATCCAGCCTGTTGATCTCGAAGTTGAGCGTCTAGGGAATCCTTCATCCTATTTAATAATACTCTGTTGAAGACTTTTCCTGGTATTGAGAGAAGAGTGATGCCCCTGTAGTGAAAGAAACAGACTTAGTAAAATTATACTCATATTGTATTGTTTGGTTAAATGTTACCATTATTGTTCAGAACTGCAATTTATCAGTCTCTTATTGGCATGTGTACATTATGTGCAGATTGCCTCGTTATTCTCCTAAGTCACAAGAATTATAAGCCAAAACGTCAATTATAGGATGTAGGTACATCCAGCTGACGAGTCTCAAATAGGACGAAACGCATGTCCTAAATTTCACTGTTCATCACCATCTATCTTCACTTATAAAAATGTGTCTGCTTGAAAATCCCCATCACAGTTTCCTACTAATCACAAGATAAAGCCAAACAAAAACAATCACTAAATAACACTTACGTCAGTGATTTTCGCTTGTTTTTTTTTCGTTTTAAGAAAAACGACTACTTTTATTAAAACGAGTAGTTTATGCAAATGAATATATCAGCCAGACTAATTCGTTGTATTCTCTATTGACTCAATTCATTTCATCATTTGAATGAGTTTGTTTGTTAGTTTATTTTTCCATAATTATCTCAACTAGTCACAGATACATACACACACACAAATGTATGACAGAGCTCTTGGGGTAATGAATAACAGTTAAATACTTTAATGCTTTCTAAAAGAGGGAACATAGTCTTACCATCAATTCATTCGTTACTAGAGTGACATAGAGTGTGAGAAAAGTGAAGTTTATAGTTCCCTTTCTTTTCGAAGCCAAGAACACTAACATCTCAATTGAGATCCGAGAAATACTTCGAATAGATTTAATGTAATGTTAGAGTAGTACAATCGGTCTATGCTCCATTTGGGGGTAAGTAAGTAAGTAGGCAGAGTAGTAAACTAAAAATTAAAAAAAAAAACAAATAAATCAATGGAAAGTAGATCAATCACTATACGTGATTACACTGAAACCATTTCATGATTTATGGTTATTTTCCAAAAAAAATAATCATTCTGTTTACTTCAGATGTAGTGAGACAACAAGATTCCATGACAATTCTCTTTCACTTCAATAAATTGATAAGAAAATTTTGACAAGGCATGATTTGGAAAGCATGTGAGTTAGGCTTACTTAGTGAAGGAACATTTATCATTATTAAGTAAATATAGAATCTTTTATAGTTGAAATCATGATTCAATTGAAGCTAGACCACCATGGAAAACCTGGAAACACTGGACGGCCGTTTCGCCCTATTATGGG
>NC_031495.1:64117220-64242410 GCF_000237925.1 Schistosoma mansoni | reverse complement strand
ATAATAGGGCGAAACGGCCGTCCAGGGTTTTCAGGTTTTCCATGATGGTCTAGCTTCAATTGACTCACGCTTTCAACTATGAAAAATATTAAATCTTCACAAAACCCCTTCTGATAAGTAAATATAGAATCATTATTAATATACTTGAGATATTGTTAGTTAAAGGATTTATATATCTTTACTATTGATATCTGATATCGGGCTTTTTCTTAGATGAAAGCATCAACACTTTCTGCATATACAAGCTAGTCATACACTTCCAGTTATCGAGATGGATTGTGTAGGTGACATAGTTCTGTTAGATGGAGATGTTGATGTAGTGTAGGATCTCCTGAACCCCTTGAGTAATAATGCAAGCATGTTTAAGCTGCGTTTCACGATATCTCAATCGAAAATATTGTTGCTGATGTGAACAGTGAAACAAGAAGTTTTAACAAACTACGGAAGCTATTTTTCGGGGGACGTTATTTCATTTCATTCAAAGCTTGTAAAACTGTAACATTTACTTTTGTCCCTAATCTATTCTACAGATCATGAGCTTTCGTTTGATGTATAATTCACTGCCATAACCTTTTCTGTTCCAAAGCTATTGTAATTTAGACGTAATCTTTTGTACTTTATTTTCTATTCTAATCCCCCAGTTTTGGACATAATTGTATTTTCTTAATTATTGTACGTTGTGGTCAGGTTAGTCACCTATTTATTCATGGATCTTTTCACACTAATCTGGAATTGGGAATTTGGGTACTAGATCGGGATTGGAATAAAGCAAGTAGTGTTCCAGTTGTCTTGTCTTCTCTCTCTATCGCGTGCTCGTCAGCCAATCAGGTGGTAGAATAGTTTTCGTCTCTCTACCCCCGCTTCGAACTCACACATACTAGCCTCAAGGTTAAGCCAGTCAGCCTATCTCGTCAAGGTCTTAATCTACATTAGACAAGTTATACTCGGCACGAAAGTGGGTAGATAGATTCAAGGACGTGACAGTTGTAGGTCTGCGTCAACAGTTAGATTGATGATAGAGGAATGAGGCAGTTTAGTCTTTTGATCACTTCACTTATCTCAAATGAATCTCAACACGGATTAACAACGTTTACATGGTTTTAGTCTATATGAATCACTTGTGGCGTAGATAAGATTTTCGTCTGGAAGTTAAAAGACTATTATTCTGATTACCAGCTAGTTCTGTTTTACTTGATAGCTGTGAAACCTGATATTCGTAGGTGGGAATATATTTGGTCAAAGTCACCGATACTAACGAAATTATGACATTGAATCCTATCCCAGTTAACCACATTATCAAGGATATTGAATGGAACTCATTAAGTATGTTTTATATTTATGAGTAAACCAGGCGTAGAAATTAATCAAGAATAAACTGTGGTCAACTGACTGGACTATTAAGGTTCATCTTCAAATTGAATGACAGTACAACTAACTTCAGATTTCTGGTTAGCGTTTTTTAGCGAGTTGGTTTTCTACGAGATGGGGTCGCTAACCCCATACCCGACCCTCATCCTTTACCAGGGCTTGGGACCAGCAGTAGCCCCTGGAGGAGCTAAAGGCGGAGTTATCTTCAGATTAGGCAACTATATTGTACCAAAAAACTCCATATACAAATACAATATATTAAACACAAAACTAAATGATTAGAAGTTGTTTGAAGCATAGGCATCTAAACAATGAAAGTTGTGAAGGTCACTCAAGAATCATCAGCATTTAGGAACTGACTCACTAGATGCATTTTTGTCCAGTACATTATGCTCCTAAGCAGATGAACACATTCACAGTTACACTTACATAAACATATACACACACATGTTTAGTTTCATAATCAAATATTAATTTGGAAAGTTCCAGATTTTTTTCGCTCAATTTCGTGGATCGGTTGAAGTTAGACATTGACACCGTTGGGTGCCGGCTCAGTGTTCTAGAGAAGCGCGCAAGACTGATAGGTCCTGGATGCGAATCTCGCTAGGCGGAATCGTGGATGAGCACTGCTGAGAAATCCCACAATAAGGCGAAACGGCCGTCCACTGTTTCCAGGTTTTCCATGATTGTCTAGCTTCGATTGACTCATGATCTCAACTATTGAGATGTTTTATTGTTAAATAAAAGTAAAAACCAATAGAGGTTGTAGTAAGGATCAAATAAACAAAACTTTATCTATTAAATTCAACACTCTACTTTCAGTGATGTTTCTCATTCTGTTACTGATGGAATGAACATAAGTCAAAATGTTATCCTACTTTTTGAAAAATCAGTCCTGTTAAATGAGAGTTCAATATTCATAATCAGTTGATAGAAAAGAAAATTTGTCTTTCAAAAGAAACAGGAAGTTTGTGCATCAGTAACTCTTCATTGTCTTGACATGTTAATAAAGATCAGGAAATTGATGTCGAGATTATCCCATTGAGTAGTGATCAATGTCAAGCTTGACTTGTTCTTTTGGCGCTCATTAGACCAAGCTTGATTGTAGCCACCAGATGAAGTTACATGGATATGCAAACACTATGTTGAGATGTCAGGTGGTTGGAAGTAGTAGTAGACTGAAAATCAAAGACCTGGATTCTGTACCGTTTATCACTAGTCAACATAGTAAAACTGTAATCCTGAAAGAAAAGCAAACTCTTGGTTAATGGGATTCCTTGTCATCACTGAGCTATTCAGTTAAATGATTCATAGTATAAACATTTCTTAGTCCGCGCATTGCTGAAGGTTAAGAAGAAAATGTGTTTTATATGGAAATGACATGATCCTGTCCGAGTATATGGAAAGGTTCTGGGTTCGAATCCCTTGAGCGGGATAATGGATGCGCACTGCTGAGGAATCCCAAAGTAGAACGAACCAGCCGTCCAGTGCTTCCAGGTTATCTATGGTAGTCAAGCTTCAATTGAATCATGATTTCAACTATAAGATTATTTTTTAGACTAATGAGTTTTTGTGGTACAAATAATTGACTTGGAAATAGACAAATTATATATTCATGCCAACCTTGTGAGCTCAATCTGACAACATAACTAGCTCAAGGACCCCAGTCAACCAGTATGAATAAATAGTGGCATAGCCCTTGTATGGCACACCTCCTTAGTTAAATTATCAATTCAATTGTCCTACCTTCAGTTCAGATATGATATTTCGCTTAATCCTCTTTTCCTTGTATGTCCGCTACATATTGTATTTGAAGTGTTGTTGTTGAAATAGGAAGATCATTTGTTACTTCTCTCGTAAGCTGACGTTTCTTCAGTAATTATGATTATTATTTTCTTAGTCATATTTTGTATAAATGCCTTGATTAGATTGACTGTTTTTAATGTTTATTCTTCAACACATAGAAGGAAACATGATTCAACTTCTTCATATCTTATTTTCTATCTGCATATAGTTGTGGAGATTAGTTGAATGGAGAGACTAACACCGCCGAACCCCATCTCAGTGGTGGTCTATAAGTTAAGCCTTTGTGCAAGACCAAAAGTTTCTGGATTCGAGTTCCACATGTGCATCGTGGATGGGCACTACCAAGGAGTCATATCCTAGGATGAAACAGCCGTTTCGGACTTCCAGTTTTTCACTGGTGGTCAATCTAAGTCAGTGATGTAAACTACAAAAGTTCGACAATCTTGGAAAATTCCCCCATATTAACGTAGATACTTGAAATAATATTGTCCCATCCATTCTCTATATACTTGTTTGCACTTATATATTGGATACATTGGATGTTTTTTGAATGAAAACATTCTGGATATACGGAAAGTTTGTTGTTGATTTCCATCCTGATCCTCTTCGTCAATTTATTTTGTATAATAGTACTTTGATTGATTTAAATTACAATGGACTTCATTGTTTATTATTGACTGACAAGATAATAGGGTATTTTTGTTAGATAACTATTAGTTAAGAATACAAATGATGAATATTGTAAATGTCTGATCCTAGTCTATCTTTCTTTTGAATAATTGACAGCCACCCCTTTGATGTGTGTTTCTTTTTTTTTACTGCCTAATCTATTAAGCACACTTTTCAATCATGTGATTTAGTGCAAATGATTTTTGTTCTGGAAAATCAATTTTGATATACAGATTACTATTAAAATTAAGAAAGTAGTGTGTTACTGTTATATATAGAGCTTTAGATTCTTACTATGCCGCGTACTACTACTGAACTACTTGAATGATCGAACCCGCAATATCGCAAGAGAGAAAACAGAAGACTAGTAAATAGGAATTTGATTCCCCAAACAGTGTCAAAATATAGTATAAAAATCTCATGTATTTATGGTTTTTTGGTTGAAAAATACATTAATATTTGGGACAGCCAATAGGCACATAGGGCGTCCTTCTCATTCATCCAATAGAGAAGCTACACGTCGATATTCTAGAATATTCCCCTCTAGCAGTGATTGGATGGAATGTCTTCGGCACTTTGTGGGCTTCTTGAAGGCTTCCTAGAGTTTACCAACGAGCCATCCTTACAGTTACATTTATCTTTCTGTATAGAAATTTCAATATAAGAGAAACCAGTAGTTTTTTTGTAAACAAGCTCTAACAGGAAAATTTTTGTTTTCCGATTATTCCCTTAAGAGTTCATCTTTATGATAACATAATCTATGGATTAGAAATATGAATTATGTTTGATGTATTATGACTGTCTGATTTGGTATTTGATGAATTCTTTTTTCTAAATGATTTAGCCAAATTCAATAATAACAAGAAAACATTGAAAATAAAGATAAGTTATATTCAGCTGATGAGGTCCAAGTAAGACGAAACGTGACTCCTGAATTCCAAAGCTAGCCGCTATCCATTTTTGATTATAAAGCTTGTGAATTAAGGCTATATCGAGGCAATACGTACAGTATACACATATGCCATATGCTAGCCGCCATCGATTTTTGATTATAAAGATAAGGTTTTCCAATTTCCAATATTCACAAACCCCCCTTCTGATATTATTCGACATATGCTTCAACTGGCTTCAAGATGTATTTCCTGGAGTTCCAGTGAGAAGCAGTGACCAGTGAAGTTCAACCAAGTCTGTTTTGAGATAGTAACTCACTGAGGACAATGGTGGATGTGTCGCTCAATTTCGTGGATTGGTTGAAGTTTCTCATTAACACCGTTGGATGTTGGCTCACTGGTCTAGAGGTTAAGCGTTCGCTCGCGAGAATGATAGGTCATGAGTTCGAATCTCATGAGGCGGGATCGTGGATGTGCAATGCTGAGTAGTCCTGCAATAAGACAAAACAGCCGTCCAGTGCTTCGTGGTTTTCCATGGTGGTCTAGCTTCAATTGACTTATAATCTCAACTATTAAAATTCATTCTTGAATTTGAGATGAAATTTAGGATAGAGTCATGTCTAGGAAGACGAAATCGCAAAGCATTACATATATCAGTGAAAGTATAAACATTTCTGTTATATTTAAGTAGAAGAAGAAATTTAATTAAATCTAATGTCTATTTTACACAACATATATGGGTTACTGATGACAAAATGTAAACATGAAGGTGAGGACTGTCAAATCAAGGATAGCAATCCTACAATTGAAAGACGTATAGAGAACTCAAAACAAATGTAAATATTTATCAAAGTGAGAATCTTCAATATGAACATCAAGACAGTCCTACTGTATGGAGCTGAAACGTGGAGAACTATTTCAACCATCGTCAAGAAGGTAAAAGTATTTATAAACACTTGTCTACACAAGATACTCAGGAGTTCGTTTGTCAGATACCATCAGCAACAGTATACTGTGAGAGAGGACAAACCAACTTCCAAATGATGAGGAGGTTAGTAAAAGACTTTGGAAGTGAATAGAACACACAAACACTAACTTGGAATCCTGAAGGGAAATTGAAAAGAGGAAAGCCGGAAGTACACTGTGTCGGGAATCGGAAACAAACATGGAAAGGATGAATAACAACTGGAAAGCACTGGGAAGGATTGTTCAGAACAGAGTTGGATAGAGAATGCTGGTGGGCGACCAATTGTTGTCTACGAGGGGTAACAAGCGTAACTAAGTAAATAATTACTGATGACAAAAGTAGTACTAACGAATATCACACAAAGTCTTATATCCTAGCGAAGACATGAGTGCGGATAACTCCTAGGACCTGTTAATGGACGATTATCCTATATATATTCTTATTGTTTAACTATTGAGTAATCAGATTGTGTATATCTATATTCATCTCATTACAAGCTTCATTTTGACCTATGGATTATTATTATACGATTTATTGTCCCTAAATTATATTCAGTTTATTGATTACTGTCTCCCACATTCACAACCACATTTGACTTGATCATGTACAAACATTCTTTTCTATTTGATGGCGTGATGAAGTCCGTCTGTCTGGTATATAAACCGAGTATGTTTGAAATTAAGGATTCGTATAACAGAAGCTGCAATTGGTGTTTTTGGACTCAATTGGAAGGGCTAGGCGGACAAAGCAGGACGCTAGACTACTCATACACGTCGAATGTCATTGTTTCGACACAATGTTAAGATTGAGAAAGTCTTGTTTTCGATTGGTAAATAAATCATGTGATCAATAGCCAAACATAAAATCAAAACAAATTGGCAGACAGCCTATTTTTAAAGATATACAAATAAAAATAACAAACACATTAATATTCAAATAAGATTAGTTTAAAGGGATGAAAATAGAAAAAAAAAAAAAGAGTCCTGCAGGTACATTGGCCAAATATAATCATTCTATAATAAATAGAAATGAAGTTGAAAGTGTGAGTCAATTGAAGCTACACCACCATGGAAAACCTAGAAGCACTGGACGGTCGTTTCATCCTATTATGGGAGTGTGCATCCACGATCCCGCACCCGTGAGATTCGAACCCAGGACCTACCAGCTTCGCGCCGGAGCAATTAATCGATAGACCACTGAGCCGGCTGGCATCCAATAGTGTTGATGTCTAACTTCAACTGATCCACGAAGTTGAGCAACCGTTCACCAATTATCTTCAGTGAGTTTATATCTCACAACGGCCGTCCAGTGCTTCTAGGTTTTCGATGGTGGTTTAGCTTCAATTGACTCATGCTTTCAACTATGAAAATAATAAATCTCCACAAAACCCCTTCTGATAATAAGAACTGAAATTGACTAAGCTAAAAGAGAAGGAGTTGGACATATATCTTTTATATGAATAGCTTCAACTTTTTCAATCCTCATAGTTATTACTTCTTTGCGTTTGGAGAACTTTAAGTCTAATTGGCTTCGACAGGAAATTACTAACCTAGTAAAGTATTAAAAACCATTAGTTTATCTTGTTACTATAACCGGTTTGAACTGAATTGTTTACTGTATTCATTACACCTTTGCTTAGCCACTCTAGATGGTGTTGACGACTATGAAAATGTAACAGTACAATTTCAATCAATATATGTTCACTCCGGGACCGTTCGCTTCAAACGCCACTGCGTTATCCACTTAGCTACTGAGTATCGATAGTCACCTGCTTACGCAGTGGGTTGATGTTTAAATTCACTTGATATTGTTTACTTGTATCTTTCCACTGTTTTTTAGGACTGAAAATGGTCAGTCTCTTAGTGGTATAGGACGAAACGCACATCCTGGATTCCACTGCAAGCCATTATCCATCTTTACTTAGAATACTTATTAATCAAGACGATATCGAGATAATCCGTACAGTATACACATATACCAATAAGAGACTGATCAATTGCAGTTCTGAAAATCAATGCGAAGATTCAAGTAAACAATACCAAGTGAATTTAAACGATGAATTTGCTTTAAACTTGGCATCCCTTTCAGAACAATAATTTTGTTATAGAACTATAGAATGGAATAAGAATCTATTGAAAAGACTATTCGTAGAAAACCTGGAAGCACTGAACGGCATTTTCGTCCTATTATGGGACTCCCACGGCAGTGTGCATCCACGATCCCGCACTCGTGAGATTCGGACCCAGAACCTACTAGTCTCACACCAGAGCACTTAACCTCTAGACAACTGAGCCGGCCGGCATCCAACGTTGTTAATGTCTTATGATTTCAACTATGAAAATACGAAAATTCTCCACAAAACCCGCTTCTGATCTATTCGTAGAAAATCATAAAGATGATATTTTGTTACATTTCAATGTTGATGATCTACCTCTTCGTTTTACTACTTATTTGTCTGTACATTTGTAAGTTTTTTGATCATTAATATCTTACATATGGCTATTATGTAATATCTTTATAGTTTTAGGGTAAGCAATTGATTTTGTGATGGCGTCATGTTACTTAATATATATCCATTAGTTGATAATTGTAACATCTTAAATAAGCATTTGGTTATATGTATCTTTATATAATTGATAGATAATAAAATACTTGCAAAAAAGGGGTTTTGTGGAGATAGTAATAATTTACTAGTTGAATTCATGAGTTAATTAAAGCTAGACCACCATGGAAATCCTGCAAGCACTGGACGGACTGTTTTGTCCTATTATGGGACTCCTGAGTGGTGCGCATCCATGATCCCTCACTCGCTACTCGAACCCAGGACATTAGATATTGTGTACGAACGCTTAATATCTAGACCACTAAGCCAACATCTATCAGTGCTAATGCGTAACTTCAACCATTTCACGAAATTGTGCCTCCGTCCATCGTTGTATTCATTGAGTCACAGCCTCACAATAGGTCCTCAGTTCAAGTCCAGCGCGCGGGGTTGTAGATGCGCTGGCCTAAGTAAGTTTGGCGAAGAGTTTGCTTTTTGGTAAATCCATTTTCCAAGCTTTACAATCGCAGATGTATACTTATGTTTTAAAATGATAATAATGACAGTAATAGGGATGATAAAGATTCTGTTAAACATGGTAACGGTAAACGAAATAAATAAAGGCACGAAAAAGAAACTGATAATAATGATGGTAATAAAAGATCAAATATTCAGCATAAAGGCAGATAAAGAATTATAATTGGAATGAGAATCCCCATCGTAACAAGACACAATGTTGAAGGTGAAGTGAACTGTAACCAGGAAGATCATGGAAACAGAAACAGGTTACCTGGCTGTAAAAGATATATAGAGAACAAGATTAAAAGCGAGCAGATGCCTGTGAAAGAAAAAATTACGTGAAATTAAGATCACTGTAGTGATCTGAATAGAAAAATAACGAAGCCATGATGAACAATGGAGGCTATTTTTGGGACTATTACTTCACTCACTTTAAAGTTTGTAAAATGGCAACATTTAGTTTTACTTCTAGATTATTCTACAAACTGTAAGCTTTTGTTTTATGTATGATTAACTACCATACCATCCTCCATTCCAAGACTATTACAATTTAAACGTAACATTTTGTACACTAACCGAATGTTTAGTTTGAACATAATTGTATTTTTCTAGGTGCTTGTTGGTTGTCGTCGTGTTGGTTACTTATTTATTCATTTGTCTTCTTTACGTTAATCTGAATCATGTATAAATCGAGTAGTGTTTCAGTTCAGTCCTTTTCTCTATCAGCTATGTTAACCGACCAAATGATAGAATAGTTCTTGTCTCTGTGTTCAAGATCATTGGTCTCAATTCGGACTCAATTATTTCTAGCTTCAAAGTTGTGTCGAGGTCTTACCTTAGATCGTGACAATTTCTTTCCTGTATATTGTTGGGCAGACAAATCAAGAATGTAGCAGTTGGAAGAAAAAGTTGTACAAGTTTTTCCTACTTACATAATCCTGTTTTTCCCAAATCTATAGTAAATGATTCGGTAATGTTAAGAAGATGGAAGCTCACTACATTTGTCAGCTTTGTACTTACCTTGTAGACGACTTTGAATTCGGAGTCAGTTTTAAACGAATAACCTGTATTCATAAAGTGTTTGATTACAGAGCTTCTTATTGAATTGCTTTCACCTATTTCCATATAAACCGGATAATGTTCTTGAATCATTTGATAAAATACTCATTAAACAACTTCTGCAAGAAAAAGTGCATTGACAAACTTATATAAAATTGGTTGAATGAGTCAGTCAGTCAGTCACAACGTAGAACTTCGTACGTACGTACATCAGTTCAAGTTGCCATACCACATTAGCACAGAGATGCAGTTGTCGATTCAAATCTCATAGTGGTAAAAGTAGTAAGAGTATAAGCATTATGTGAAAGATAAGGGTTTGAAGATGTTATTGAAGGAGTATAATCCAGTTAAATAAATTTGAAAAGAGAAGAAGGATAGAGACATAAAGAATTCAGAAGATTAGAATTTGATAGAACACAAAGAGTGGATGCACCTTCGCCATTGCAAACGATTTTGAGCCATGTCATTCAAGGTCTCTAACGATCGGTCGCTATCATCTCTCGAATCTTAACCGCGTAGTCTACACCTACCAACATGGCTCAGTCCACTTGTCAGCGACTTCATGGATTTATGCCATGTTTTGGTCTGGCCGCCCCTAGCTTTCTTCCAACCTACTCCTACACCATAAAGCATTGCACGTCGGGGCAGTCGGTGGTTGGGCGTACGTAACACATGTCCCAGCCATCTCAACTGATGAAGGTTCACTACTTCATCAATCAATTCGCCATCATTACCTAATACCCGTTTCCTAACAACTACATTACTTACTCGGTGGTCCCAGGATATACGAGCAATGCGTCGAAGACACCTATGATCGAATACTAGTAGCCTATGAATATCCTCTACTCTTACCGGTCATGTTTCACTGCCATAAAGTAGGACGGAACGAACTGCTGCACAGTAAACCCGTCCTTTGGTTGCTAGACGGATATCTCGCCTACGCCATAAATGACGCAAGTTTGCGAAGGGTGGACGAGCTTTCTGTATCCGTGCTGAGATTTCGTCTCACACCAGACCACAAGGGCTGATGAGACTACCAAGATAAGTGAAGCTGTCAACACGCTCAACTACTTCACTCCCTATCATTATTTCAAGTTCGTGGCTCAGTTCAATTGTCAGTAACTTCATTGATTTGTGCCACGTTTTGATCTGGCCACCCTTAACTTTCTTCCAAACCTACTCTTACTGGATATTGACCATTTCGAGAATATTTATCATAAAGATCATTCAATGGAAAGAAGTCAAGAATTCTTCACTTCAAGATGCCAACAACTTTATATTCACCTTTGAAATACACCTAACTATCTGATTAGTTAATTATTATATTTAAAATTATAGACACACCATACATTAAAGACATATATAAACTAACCGCTCGTGATCGATGAACAGACACACAAATATAATAACCAATCAAAATCGTTTAAAATAAGACGAGGAGGGGGTGAGTGTTTTATTTTTCTTCAATATTATTTAATATAAAAATAATTTATCCTTTCAAATAATGACCAAAAAACAATTGCCTCAGCAACAACCCCAACAACCACAACAACCCCAGCAACAACAATAACAAACTTATATAATGTGAATATATGAACTTTTTTTTATATATTTTTATCGTTGAAACTCAGTATAAATTTAATCATCAAAATAAAAAAAGGATCATTCAAACAGCTTCACTTTAACTAAACACAATGTTTTCAACATCATTGAATACATCTTCATCTATACCATTCATTGAAAAATGTTCAATTCATGTACAGAATATGGAATCAGCTGTCGGCTTCCTACGTGGTTATATTAGTCCAGTTCTTGTACTATTTGGTGTATTTGGTAATATGTCAGCATTTTATTTATTTTTAACCCATAAACCATGGAATCGTTTTTCTATTTATGTGATCACTTTAGCTATTTCTGACAGTCTTGTCTTAATAACAAATACATTTTTGGATGATTTCCTTGGAAGAGGTTTATATTATATAACTAATCAAAGCATCATTATTAAATTAGATACCTTCTCATTGTTGTCATGTCAATTAATGGAATTAATTGGTACATGGTTTGTATTTAATTCTGGTTGTTTATTAGTTGCATTTAGTATTGATCGGGTGAATTGTTTATATTGGCCATTAAAATGTCGATCAAATGGTGGTGTGAATATGGCTATAGTAATATGTAGTATCATTGTAATCATTGGATTGATATTAAGTATACCATATGCTATGTTACAAACTTTAATTGATAAAAATGCAAATATGACATTAACTAACTTTATCAATACTACTATGAATACTATTACTACTACTACTCTTATGGATAATAGTAGTATAATGAATAACTATACTACATCGAATCAAATGTATCCATTATCTCATTGTTCAGATTGTATTGATAATCATCATGATGAAGAAGAAATAATGAAAAGTAAGTGATATCTTATTTGAAATTGTTTATATTTATTGAAATGTAACAATTTTATTTATTTATTTAAACACATAAATATTGGTACAAGGAAGCACCAGATATATATGCGCCACAAAAATCTCATTTGATTTGTATGAGGGCTGTGATACTGCCCAGGTGCCCAAACTGAGGCAGGTAGTTTTCTTAGGAGGCCACACCCCGAGCCTTTGACCTAAATGCATAATCCACAAGGCAGTGGAGCATTGTAAGGAGATGCAGTCCCATGGTAGCCGGTGACCAACCATTGATTCATACGCTATTTGTTCCCTCAGCAGGATACTGGAGCCAGTCCATGTGCACCATTGGTTTGGAATGAGGGTTTTCCAACTCCCCTGGGTGGACGTTCGGTGTCCACCAACCCGGTTAAAGCGCCGGACATTCGCTTTTCGTCCTGTCAATTTCGTAAACAACAGTAATGCCACTGTGAGAAGGCAGTGAGTAGGACTTCCCTGACAGAGGCTATATACGCGTGGTCATGTGAGAGCATTTGGAGAAGGGGAGCGGACTCTCCCCATTCTCGGCCGTACCAGGGCATTTGACAGCGAAGTGTAACAATACAAATTGTCAATTTTTTTGATGTACGTTTTGTTTTTTGAACTGGATGGTTTGGTCAAAGAACTAAACGTACATTAAAAATCACCCCACCTTGAGCTATAAATCTTCTCCAACATCTTATAATTGTCAATGATCAGAAATTTTTATAGGATTCTAGAATAGGTTACCATTCTACAATGACATCATTTACTTACACCTGTTACCCCTCGTTGAGGAGCATAGACCGCCCACCAACATTCTCCACCCAACTCTGTCCTGGGCAATCTTTTCCAGTTCTTTCCAGTTGTTATTCATCTTTTTTCATATCTACTCATTCCTTCAACTCCCAGGGTAGAGTTTAAATGGTTTGAATTATTTTTTTCTGGTCAGCGTTCTTTTAGCGAGTTAGTTTTTCTATAGGATGGGGTCGCTAACCCTATGCCCAACGTTCCTCCTTTACCCGGGCTTGAGAACGGCAGTAACTCTAAAAGAGCTGCAGGCGGAGTTACAATGACATCATTCTAGAATAAAGCAAAACAATGATCATGAGAAGAAATAGAAGAAGAAGAAGAAGAAGAACAGGAATAAGAAGAGAAGATGGTGACCATTGAGTAGAATACAGTATACTTTGATATGTTACAATATTTATATTTGAAGTTCATTCAAATTAGGATGAATATGATTAGTATCTTTAAAAGTCATGTCATATGTTTCAATGGTTATAATGAATTTCGTTACATACTACTTATTATTCATTTTGTAAATATTATGATAATTTATTATTTTTTCATAGTAGAAAGCATGAGTCAATTGAAGCTAGACCACCATGGAAAACCTGGAAACACTGGACGGCCGTTTCGTCCTATTATGGGACTCCTCAGCAGTGTGCATCCACGAACCCGCTCTCGCGAGATTCGAACCCAGGACCTGAGGAGTGATACAATAAGGCGAAGCGGTCGTCCAGTGCTTCCAGGTTTTACATGGTGGTCTAGCTTCAATTGACTCATGATTAAGATTTTGAATAAATATTTATCAACTTATGTTGTATTATTTTAAACTTACATATACTAGAATGTATTACATAAGTACAATAATAGTTGAATTCATGAGTTGATTTAAGCTAGAACATCATTGAAAATCTGGAAGCACTGAATAAGTCCCGCATGTGGGATCATGGATACATATTACTGACGAGTTCCATACTAGGACGAAATAGCTGTCTAGTGCTTAAAGGTTTTCCATGATAGTCTAGTTTACATTGACTCATAAATTCAACCATTATAAATTATAGTTGTGTTTCATTTTCTCTTATTTATTCATTCATTCAATAATACAGTTGATGTATAATTCAATGTGTTATTCCAATAAGAATCATATTGTTTTTCTAAATATTGATATTAAATCATTAAATTAAATGACTACTTACTTACTTACGCCTTTTACACCCAATCGAGCATAGGCCGCCAACCATCATTCTCCAATCCACTCTGTCTTGGACCTTCCTTTCTAGTTATGTCCAGTTTTTGTTCATTCTTCTCATGTCTGTCTCCATTTCTCGACGTATTGTGTTCTTTGGTTTTTCTCTTCTCCTTTGGCCTACAGGATTCCATGTGAGGACTTGCCTTGTGACGCAGTTAAGTGCTTTTCTCAACGTGTGTCCTATCCACTTCCAGTGCTTCTTCCTGATTTCTTCCTCCGCTGGATGGAATCTGGTTTGTTCTCTCCCACACTAGCTTTTTGCTGGTTGTGTCTGGTCAACGGACCCGAAGTGTTTTGGGTAGACAACTGTTAATAAACACTTGTATCCTCTGGATGATGGCTTTCGTAGTTCTCCAAGTTTCCGCCCCATACAATAGAACTGTGTGTAAATAAATGACTAGACTTAAGTTAATTGATTTTAGTCACAAATAGACTGTCATAAACATTATCTTTGAGCATATCAACAAAGTGATCGGACAAGATGTGTTCAGGCGACGAAATATTACACTTAAAAGAATCAGTGAAATTTCTCATTTGAATGCTTAAAAGTGACTAACAAAGATCTTTGAGTGATTTTATTATTTTATTTGTGTTCTATCAATGCTTGACATGAATCTACATCTACAATGATAATGTCTAATCAAAGTTTCGAATCAGTTTTTTCAGTTTATAGTGTGTTGTTCAGAATATACACAAATTGTAGTCAACAAGGAAGGATGAGTTACACCAGGGTCTCAAAAATGATTTCTTATCGATTGTATCTTGTGTTACTCAATCAATTAGCTACAGCGTAGGACCAGGCACATATATGCATCGGTACAAGTTGCCACACCTCATTAGCACAACAAGATGAACACTAAATTCATTGAACTAGTTAATTTAATGGTGGTAATATATAAAAGAAAGGTTGTATATAAGGATATAGTACAAGAAGAAAGAGAGATATGAAGCAATTTTAATCTGAAGGTTTAAGGGAAGATAAAGAATGTATACACCTACGACATGGTGATCGATTCTGAGCCATGTCACCTAGAGTCTGCAACCATTGGTTACGATAGTCGCGCGGACCACAACCAAGTAGTCTACATCTACCAACATGACTCAAACTAGAATTTAGTGACTACAAGCACTGATGCCACGTTGACGTTTGGCCATCCCTAACTTTCTTCCAACCATCCTCAATACTAGTCAGCATAGCGCGTCGTGGTAGTCGATGTCCAGGCATACGTAACATGATTCATGATCTCATCAACTGATTTCCCATAATTCCCTAAGACTCTACGTCTAACCTCACTAATAATTACTCGTGTACATTTAGTGTTATTTCTTATGTTTAATGGCTGAAAAAACGTCACACGAAATCTCTTAACCCCAGTTTAGTGGTCATCGAAACTCATCAATAAGGTATACCGAAATATTGATGAAACTAACTTTCCTTGTGAAATATGAACGTATATCATTCGGTTTCACAATCTCCAATCTTTTCAGTCCCCTTGTAGGACTGAAATATTTACTTTGGTCAGTAATCTTATTAATAACCAAAGCCTTAAATTGCTGATTAAATTTTTTGGATCACCACCCTTATAGCAGAATATAATGCACGCAATAGCAAACAATTTGGATTGATTTTTTTAGTTGCATGTGTATGTGTGTGTGTACATTTGAAAGTAAATTTCGTTGGCATGTAAAGGCTAATGTAGACAACCACAAAAAAAGTGTCACAGTCACATTTTTTTTTCCCTTAACTTTGTTTTTGGACTGAAAATCACTGTTTACATTGTAGGGAATGGTATTTCATTCATTTTGGAATTTCTTCTCTATTTTTTTTCTTTTTTTTCGATGCATCCTACGAAGTTGTAGATATTTATATTCTATATTAAGATTTTTTTTCAGATTTCTTTGACTTTCATTTTTTGGTTAAACGAATATGGGAAATCTTTTGGACCATTGAACGATGGTTGATTATCCCCCCTCTCTTTCCAGCCATAGGAACATGGTGAGGCTTGGTAGGTCCTTCTGAGGAAGAAGAGTGCTACATCGAAGCATGGCACAACTACTGGGTCTCAATAGCTGTTTTTGCACTGCTTACGCAGAACCATTACACCCCCTTTGGGGGGAGCAGACTCTTTTTTTTCGAATCAACAATAATTATGCAATGATTCTTTGTAGCAATCGCAATCATTTGTGTGTATAGATAGAGTGGTTGATTAGGCCGATCTCTACCATGTGTGTTACCGCTCACGACGGTACTTGGGATTAGTGCCATGATCCAGTCGGGTTTCGCCTCCTGATGATTAATTATAATGATATTTTATTCGAAATCTAGAAAAGAAGCCTATCATTTAGAATTTAGAATATTCTATTTCGACTATAGTCTAGCATTCTAAACTTTGACAGTTTATACATTACAACCGGCAAGAATAAGGTTAAACTCAGGTCGAACCAGACTTAACTCCTATCGATCCGATGATATGTATACTTTTTCCATTCTTCAGTCATAAATCCGTTAAATGAACCCCTCGAATAAACCCCTATTATTTTTATCTAAACACTGTGAATGTTCATGTCATTAGCTTGCATACATGAATAATCAACCACCACGGCGCCCCAAATAAACGATCATTTTATAGTTGAGTTCATGATTTGATGTAAGCTAGATCACCATGGGAAACCTGGAATAAGTGGAAAGCTGTCTCGTCCTAGTATGGGATTTCTGAGCAATGCTCGTCCATGATCTCGCACACGGGATTCGAAGCAAATACCTATCGGTCTCGCGAGCGAACGCTTGACCTCTAGAGCACTGAGCCGGTATTCAACGGTGTTAATGTCTAACTTCCTGGTCCTGGGTTTGAATTTACCGTCCAGGATCATGGGCGCACACTGCTCAAAAGTCCCATGCTAAGACTAATCTGCCGTTCAGTGCTCTCAGGTTTTCTATGGTAGTCTAGCCTTTATCGACTTATGAATTCAATAAATAAAATTACTACAATCTCCACAAAACGCTCTTATCTGGTCGTAGTCATCCAATACATGAAATCATGTCATAAAATTTCAAAGAACGAAGCAAACGGTACATAACGAATTAACAATAATTCAGACGTACTAAAAGGTGTCATCATAACATTCTAGTCAAAATGTTATTTTCCTACTTCTGAAGCTAACACTGTGCATATGAAACAAATCAATTGCTATTTATAAAGGGTTTATGTGTAGTTAGTTACTAACCGAATTCACTCATGTATTTGGATAACATCTATTGGTTTATGATCTCCTTAATACAATGCTATTATATATTACTGAAAATAACATATTTTCATAGTTGAAATCATGATTCAATTGAAGCTAGACCGCCTTGGAAAACGTGGTAGCACTAGATGGTCGTTGTGGGACTCCTCGCGAGGCGGGATCGTGGATGCGCACTGCTGGAGTCCCAAAAATATAATAAACATACATGGATAAATTTTTTTAAACACAATTAGAAATTAACTGGTACTGGGATCCAAGATGTAACTTTCATCCTATTTGGGACTCGTTAGCTGGGTGCATCCACACTGTAGTTTTCCAACCTTTACAATTGATTTGATGTAAGAATTAAAGTATGTATGTATATACCATTCTAATCATAGTGTTATATTGTGTGTGATTTAATAGTCAATGAAGATGAAGATGTAATAGAAATCGTGTTAGTTGATTGGAAAAAAGAGCCTTCAATAATTCATATTGACATCATGAATATTAGTGGTTAACCAGTAATGTTACTCGTAAAAAAAGCTGAATAGCTCTACGTTCATAGAAAAAAAATCGATAAAACATAAGGGAAAAGAAAAAGCTTACTTACTTACTTACTCCTGTTACTCCCAATGGAGCGTAGGCCTCCGACCAGCATTCTCCAACCCACTATCTCCTGGGTCTTCCTTTCTAGTTCTATCCAATTTTTGTTCATTCTTCTCATATCTGTCTCCATTTCTCGGCGCAATGTATTCTTTGGTCTTTCTCTTTTTCTTTGGCCTTCAGGATTCCATGTGAGGGCTTGTATTGTGACGCAGTTGGGGGGCTACTGCCAACCCCAAGCCCGTGTAAAGGGGGAGGGTTGGGCATGCGGTAAGCGAACCCATCCCGTGGAAAACCAACTCGCTAGAAATAACGCTAACCAGAAAAATTATTCAAAGAAAAAACACTGGTTTCCTAAATGATAGGTCTTACCTAAACTTTTTTCCGATACATATGATCCTTGTATTCTGGCGATAGAAATGGTTTTTTTCAAAGAAAAAGAAAAAAATCAGATTACATAATGGTTATATGAACTATTTTGTAAAGTAGATCTATTGACAGGTATACAAATGATGTAATACATCAAAATGTAAATGATCGCAATAGTTTGTGTATAAAATAAGATAGAGAAGGGTAAGTGGGTGAGTGGGTGAATGGTTGGCTGGAAATTCACACTTTTCACTAAGTCAGTTGAAATCATTACATCAATTTGGATAAACTAAATGAAACTTTAAATTCACTTGGGATTGTTTTGTTTGAATCTACCCATTGATGTTTAGGACTGCAATGGATCAGTCTTTATTAAAAAGGGGTTTTGTGAAGATTTAAGTGATTTTATATAATTGAAATCATGAGTCAATTGAAGCTAGATCACCATGGAAAACCTGGAAGTACTGGACAGCCGTTTCGTCCTATTGTGGGACTCCTGTGCAGTACGCATCCACGATACCGCCTCGCGAGATTCCAACCCAGGACCTATCAGTCTCTTATTGGCGTATGTGCATACTGTGCGTATTGCCTCGATATAGCTTTAATTCACAAGCATTCTAAGCATAGATGGTTAGTGGCAAGCAGTGAAATCCAGTTTGACGCGCGTTTCGTCCTTTTTGCGACTCGTCAGCTGGATATACCTTCATCTCAGAGTTGATGTTCACTCTTGGACTCGAACCCAATACCTTTCGCTTCAAACGTCATCGCGTTATCCACTTACCTACTGAGTCCTGATAACCACTTTTATGAATGAAATGTAACGATTAGAGTTACTGAATTGTTACTGTAATGAAAATGGACTATATGAAATAACGTTCTATAGAAATAATAGTGTTATTGGAGTTAATTAACATTGAACTAAAGAAACTACTACTTATCCTAATTAACATAATAAACTAGTTGATTGATATTCGTTAATTGGTTCATTGTTGAATTTAGATTTTGTTTGAAATAAACTTTGAAAAAATGAATTAATGTGACTTTTGACTTATAAGATATCAACCTTCAATAGTTGTATACATTCAATTTTATTCACCTTGTATTGGTGATTATAAATATTGGGTGCACACTTCTGAGGAGTCTCATACTAGGACGAAACGGTTATCGAATGATTCCAGATTTTCCCTGGTGATCTAGCTTTAATCAGCTCATGAATTTAACTATAAAATTACTAAGATCTCCACAGAACCCTGCTTGTTTGTAAAGTATCAACACGCTGAAGATTATTTCATATTTGGAGTTTATGTTAATTGCAGTTCGTCTGCAACTCTTTTAGAGTTACTGCCGGTCCCAAGCCCGGGTGAAGGAGGAGGGTTGGGCATAGGGTTAGCGACCTCATCCTGTAGAAAAACTAACTCGCTAAAAAAAAGCTAACCGGAAAAAATAATTCAAACCATTTAAACTCTACCCTGGGAGTTGAAGGAATGAGCAGATATGAAAAAAGATGAATAACAACTGGAAAGAACTGGAAAAGATTGCCCAGGACAGAGTTGGGTGGAGAATGCTGGTGGGCGGTCTATGCTCCTCGACGAGGGGTAACAGGCGTAAGTAAGTAAGTTCGTGTAGAAATAAGTAATGTCGGTAATCTATTGGGTCAATAATTTTGTAACCGAGATTGACAAGTGATTTTGTGTATAAAAGTTAATTTTACTATCCACAAGACAAAACAAAGGAGTTTTGAAGTGATTGTGACTCTTCACTTGATGATTGAAAGTTCGCTGTTTTAATCTATGGCTTTTTATAAGGATATCATATCATAGATACTATAAATGTTTTAATTATGAAGAACTGGTGTTAAATGTTTAGGATAGTCATTCACTTTTTTAAAGCTAGATCACCATGAAAAATCTGGAGTCACTGGACACCCGTTTCGTTCTAGTATGGGACTCTTCAGCAATGCAAGTG
The DNA here is from genome assembly GCF_000237925.1 of Schistosoma mansoni. Lineage (NCBI taxonomy): Eukaryota > Metazoa > Platyhelminthes > Trematoda > Strigeidida > Schistosomatidae > Schistosoma > Schistosoma mansoni. Next base: position 64,221,949 of record NC_031495.1, on the reverse strand, counting down.
GGATCGTTGATGCACGCTGTTGAGGAATTCCTTATTAGGACGAAACGGACATCCAGTGATTCCAGATTTTCCATGTTGGTTTAGCTTTATTTGACTCATAAATTCAAGCCCCCCCCCTTCTGATGATCAGACATGTATTGGTGTTTATTCATGTTGACTTGTTAAGAAGAAATGAGTCAATAAGATAAGTATTCAATGTTCAATACATGTTTCTAAGCTCGAACTCCAAGGTGCCGAATATTGTCATTTTCGTAAGATTTTATTGATAGACTATGAATCTAGTGAAGAGTGATAATTTTTATATTCTACCATTAATTTGAAATGATTAATAGTGGACTCGTAAACTAAAGTCTAGAAAAGTTTACTCTTAGTCACTATGACAACCATTATTACTTAGGAGTCAATAATTAATCTTAGCCTTTCTCTTAATATAGAATTTAAGGAAAAAGGTATTTATTGCATAAATTTTTTTTTATTTTTAAAATAAGTAAGGAACATTATTCTGTCCTTATTCTTCCTTCTTTCACTGTATTACTGATATCTCGAGAAATATTTTTATTAAGTGTGATGTAACGAGATGGTGGTTATTGGTAGTCGATAGGAAACCTTGGACTTACGTTTCGTGCTACTTGGCATTCGTCAACAAGGTGTACCTGTAATTTTCAGGGAACTGATTCTCCCTGACGGATAAGACGACTTGTCATTCAGCTTCACAGTCAGAGATGTTACCACTTAGCTATCTAGGCCGTGATTGACCTTCTGTAAGACTGAGATGTATTTACAATTAATTGATCACTGAGTAGAGCATCAGGTCCCTCAAGATTACATGTATACCTTGCTGGCGGGTGCCAAATAACACGAAACCTAGGTCTAAGGTTTCCTGTCGGCTGCCTCAAACCACCATCTCATTTCAACATAGTGCGTGTAATGTCAAATCATGTAAACTAATGGCCACATTGCGACTTGGTCGATAGAATTCCATCTTTCCTAAGAAGGAAATGGCACACATGACATTGATCGCTACTCAATGATTAATAAATTGTAAATTGCGTTCAATATTAATTCCTTATGAAGTATCATTTCTATAGACTATAATAATGATAATCATAATATATAATAATGTTTCGAACACCATCACCAACATTATCAGTATCATCTCTTTCAACATTTTACCAACAAGCAGTGGCTTAGGGACTTTTAATTACTAGGCCTAAGTTTCGAAAACCCTCTTTAAATTACTTGGTTTGGACAACCGGTTATTATGTTTAACCCTTACACATATAGTGTAGTTTATACCAGAGTACCTGAAAAATGAATTAATTAAGAAGAATATATCAATTTAAAGATGAAAACTTTCATTAGTTACATTTCTAACTATGAAAATACTGAAATCTCCACAAAAAATACCCTTATGATTATAATCATATGCTCACTAGTGACTGACTTCAAAACATATGTCCTGGAGTTCTAGTGAGAAGCAGTGACCATTGGAGTTCAACCACTTCTGTTGTAAGATAACAACTTACTGAGGAAAATTGGTGAACGGTTGCTCAATCTTCGTGGATTGGTTGAAGTTAGACATTAACACCGTTAGATGCTGGCAGACTCAATGGTCTATCGGTTAAGTGCTTTGACTCGAGGCTGGTAGGTCCTGGGTTCGGATCTCGCAAGGCGGGGTCGTGGATGCGCACTGCTGAGGAGTCCCATAATAGGACGAAACGGCTATCCAGTGCTTCCAGGTTTTCCCTGGTGATCTAGCTTCGATTGACTCACGCTTTCAACTATGAAAATACTGAAATTTTCACAAAAAACCCCTTCTGATAATAAATATATTTCGACAATAATAACAAATGACTAGAGAAATGAGTCGTATTCTACGTAGATGACAGGTATTAATGTATACAAAATATCTAATTTAAAATACACATAATAAACAATGATCCACAGATTCAGTAGGTATTGTTGGTTTGAATCTTTCCATTGATGTTTAGGACTGTAATTGGTCAGTCTCTTATTGACATATGTGCATACTGTGCATATTACCTCGAAAGGTAATGGGTTCGAGTCCTCAATGAACATCAACTCTGAGATGCAGGTACATCAAGCTGACGAGTCTCAAATAGGAAGAAACGTGCGTCCTGGATTCCACTGCTTATAATGATGCACAGAGTTCAAACATATTAGAAGTGAATCATTTATCACTAATAATATCCGATGACTGTCGTAACATGTTCATAATCAGTTGAAGTTAGCAATGTGTAAGATTGAACAACAAATCAATTTTCGTAAAGGATAAATGAATTCTTTGTGACCGGACAGTTTCAGACCCGATTTTTCATGTGATTATATGTGAATACTATATAAGAGTTTTTTAGTCAGATACAAAAGTTCTCCAGTGGTCTCTATATCTCAGCAGTATCTCAACTGAGATAGTTTCAAGACGAATACCGCTTACAATTAATTATTGTTTAAAGCTGAAGAGGAAATTAGGAAAAGGCGTTGGAAATGGATAGGACATACATTAAGGAAATCACCAATGTGCATTACAAGACAATCCCTAACTTGGAATCCGGAAGGGAAGTGAAAAAGAGGGAGGTCAAAGAACACATTACACCGGGAAATAGAAGCAGATATGAAAAGGATGCATAACAACTGGAAAGAACTGGAAAGGAAGGCCCGGGACAGAGTTGGATGGAGAATGCTGGGAGCGGCCTATGCTCCTCGACGAGAGGTAACAGGCGTAAGTAGTAAGTAAGTATAGATGATTGTTAATAGTCAATCAATCAGTCAGGCACTATACATTATTATGAAGCTTGGTTTTTGTCATAGCTATCCGTTTATTAACTTCCACATTGAAGTCTAAACTTAATGACATGCTTAAATAATCATTGAATAAGGGATTAGTACAAACCTGAACTATCTAACTTAACTTAATATCATAATACCATAATCAATTTACTAACACTTCATAGAATGAGTACTGCAGTTATTTTTCTCAGAAGAGGTTGAATTCGTGATTCAAATAAAGTTAGAACACCATGAAAAAACCTGAAATCACTGAACAGCCGTCTCATCCCAGTATGAGACTCCTGAGAAGTCCACATCCAAGATTCCACCACTTGAGATTCGAACCCAGTTATTTTTTTTTCTTCTGTAAAATAGCTATTTTTGGTGATACAGTACTTTTGCATACTTGTAACTGACAGGTGACCTTGAACATTAGGACAGAAAAAAGGTGTCCTACAGTGAAACCAAAAAAAAAATCGAAAACGAGTAACATGATTTTCACAAGCTTTATGGTAGATGACGCAAAAAAAGGAAAAAAAATTTTGGAAAGGATTGTCACATTTCAATAAACAATAACAGCAATAAAAAAAAAAAGAAAAAACAGTTTAAAGAGTAATATGACAACTAGAATGGATTATAAGCAAAGATGGATAGTAGTTAGCATTGGAATCCAGTTTGATGCACGTTTCGTCCTATTTAGAACTCGTCAGCTGGATGTACCTGCATCTCAGATTTGATGATCACTCTGGGACTCGAACCCAGTACTGTTTGCTTTACTTAGCTACTGAGTGTTGATAGCCACTTTCTTGTACAATGGGATGAAGTTTAAATTCACTTAGTATTGTTTGTTTGAATCTTCCCATTGATGTTTAGGACTGCAACTGGTCAGTTTATGTCATAGAGTAGACCTAGTTAAACTTCAATTAAAAAAATTATGAAATACTGTACAGTATTTTGTTTTAGTTTAAGAATAAAGAAGTTCTCAATTCAGAGCATATGAAGTGTAGAACCGAATGTTTTCAAAATGGATTGAAACTTTTGTGTAGTACAATATCTCAGTTGAAGTTAGTTTCTATTGTTAAGTATTTTACTTTACAGATTGTATCCATCATAGACTGATGTTACTCAGGGTACCATTGAGAACCTTGAAGCACCAGTTAGTTGCTCGATAGTAGTATAGGACTCTTCAGCTATGTGCAGGTATAACCTCACTCACTATCTAAACTAGGAATCTCTTTTTTATTAGTTTTGTATTATTTAGCAATTCGAACGTCACTTGTTTGATAAGAATACACTGTTTGTAACTACATTAATTGGATCAAGATTACATTAATGAAACATGTGAAAACAATCATTGTTGTTATAAGCAAAGATGGATAGTGTCTAGCAGTGGAATCCAGGACGCGCGTTTCATTCTATTTGAGACTCATCAGCTGAATGTACCTGCATCTCAGAGTTGATGTTCACTCTGCGACTCGAACCCAGTACCTTTCGCTTCAAACGCCACTCAGCTACTGATTCCTGATAGCCACTTGCTTGTGCAATGGGGTGAAGTTTAAATTAACTTAGTACTGGGAATATTTAAACAAACAATACTAAGTGAATTCATTGTTATGTTAGTTAGTCCTGAGTGGTGGTCGACATCTGTCGATCGCGTTTATATTCTGGGCATTAGTCTAGATGATACCTGATTTCCTATGATGAAAGATAATCTTTGGAATCCATGCATATTCATGTTCCTCTTATTATAAGCTTTATTTTGACCTATAGACTATTACTGTGCAATTTACCGTTCTTCAGTTATGCTCAGTCTATCAATTACTATCTCCCACATTCACAGTCACTTTTTGGTTAGATCTTGTACAAATGTTATTTCCTATTTTATGGTGTGATGTGGTTTGTTTGGTTTCTATAAAAACCCAGTAGATTTAAAATACTTGACTCATATCTCAGAAGCTGAGATAAGTGTTCTTGACTTAGTAGGTAGGGCTAGACAGGAAGAAGGACTGATAGAGACTCTAGACTGCTCGTACAGATTTTGTGTGTAATTTGTCTGGTCGATAAGTCACTGTTCTCTAGTTGGCTATATCATTACGCCATATATTGATAGGGTCACAAAGCTACAAATTATAACACAAATCATCTCAATACTATATAGTTTAGATCATGAGTCAGTCAATTTAAGTTAGATCACCATGGAAAACCTGGAAGCACTGGTCGGCCGTTGCGTCCTATTGTAGGACTCCTCAGTAGTGTGAGGCGAGATCGTGAATGCGCACTGCTGAGGACTCCCATAATAGGAAGAAACGAACGTCCAGTGCTTCCAGGTTTTCCATGTTGGTCTAGCTTCAATTGACTCATGACTTCAACTATGAAAATACTGAAATCTCCACGAAACCCCCTTCTGATAATCATTTCAATGCTTCACATCTTTCATATCTAATTTCAAGCAATCTGAAACTGATATAAACTCTTCATAACTACTGTCATATATCATCACATGATTCATCTTATTCTGTTTCCGGACTTCTTTTATTTACTGTCTCACATTCTCCTTATGTTTGTTTGTTTGTTTGTTTTTGTTGAATTTTATCATCTTCAAAAATGACCTTAAATCTGTTATGGCATAGATGCTTCTATTGTTGTTATGATTATTGAAATTCATTCTTGTCAACAATGTCTAATTGCTGCATTACAACATTCTATCTCTTACCCTAATATTATACACTTCAATAAACACATTTAATGCCTTTAAGCATTATTTTTTAATTGTTATTTTGTTTATTTTAAACACGTACAAAAGAATTTTTTCATTGAAGACTAAAAGGGTGTTTACTAGTTACTAAGCATCTATTTTGAATTGATGAAGTTCAGTGAAAGTGTAGTGTGATCTACTTATATCCATATAAGTAGTATATTAGTGATGGTCACACATAGAATGTATTTTAGCAGAAGGTCGATAAGGAACGGATAGGAATGAAGCGCGATTGGCAGGAAAATGCATAAACAATGAAATCAGAGAAGACGGACTGATATTTACAGAAGGAACAGTGAAGATTGAGACAATTGATGGTTATTTTACAAATTAACTGTTTACTGTCTGGATGTCAGATTTTAGTGAGATAGTCTGTAATTTGTGCTTGAATACATTCGATTGTCTCCACCGGTGTTCTTGTTCACTTCAAAAAGATCTTTTGTTCAACGAATTTATTATCAAGCTATACAATCATTTATATGATGGTGGGCGGCGTATGCTCCTCCACGAGGGGTAACGGTACATATATATAAATACGAAAAAACTTTTATGTTAAAGGATAAATTCTGTGAGGACATATGAATTAGACATTAACACCATTGAATACCAGCTCAACAGTCTACAGGTTAAACGTTCGCTCGCGAGACCGATAGGTTTTGAATTGGAATCTCGTGTTATGGATCGTGGATGCGTACCGCTGAGGAGTCCTATACTAGGACGAAATGTTCGTCCAATGCTCCCAGGTTTTTCCATGGTGGTCTAGCTTCAATTGACTCATGATCGTAACTATTAAATTACTATAATATCCACAAAAACCCCTTTTCTAAGGATAAGGAATAATCATAATGATGTAATAGAAAGATTACAATATTAGATTACGTAATATGAATAATAACAAAAGATTTATTCAGTTAGTAACGAATCATGGAGTGAATGTAGTATGATGACAATTGTAGGTAATTAAACGTAATAGCGATGCGAAATAAACGAAGTGGTATCATGAACAATTATAAATAAAATAATGAAAATATGAGGCATAAGTAAAAGGAGAAAGACTTCTCCAACCCAATCTGTCCTGGGCCTTCCTTTCTAGTTCTATCCAGTAGTTCTTCATTCTTCTCATGTCTGTCTCCATTTCTTGGCGTATTGTGTTCGTTGGTCTTCCTGTTCTCCTTTAGCCTTCAGGATTCCATGTGAGGGTCTGCCTTGTGACGCAGTTAGGTGATTTCCTGAGTGTAAGTTCTATCGACTTCCAGCGCTTCTTCCTGATTTCTTCCTCCACTGGAATATGGTTTCTTGTCTCCCACAAAAGGAGGAAGACAGTAATAATAATAATAGACAGAAGACAAGGCAGTGATAATGATGAAGCATACCTCTTTTGTACGCATAGTTCTGACTTGAGCTCATGGATGGTGAGAGCTTCGTCTATTTTTAGGATTCAGATACGAAGAAATCTTAGATAGATTTGAATGAACCATTTATAGAACCTTAAAATCAAACTGTGGATCAACAGAATGATTATAGTCGATTAGATGTTCAAGTATTAAAAAATTCTAACTGCTTTCCTCTCACCATATTTAAACTCCATAGTTCAACAAAACTGTATCCTTCTTCTTAGTCTTGTAAAAACTTTGTGTCTCTCTTATAAGCAAAGATAGATAGTGTCTAGCAGTGGAATCCCGCTCGTGAGATTCAAACCCAGGACATATCAGTCTCGTGCGCGACCACTTAACCGATAGACCACTGAGCCGAAATCCAACGGTGTTAATGTCTAACAATAGGACGAAACGGTTGTCCAATGCTTCCAGATTTTCCATGGTAGTCTTTCTTCAATTGACTCATGATCTCAACTAAAAAAAAAAAATACTAAAATCTCCACAAAACCCCCTTTTGCATTGTAATTGAACAATACTAAGTAGATACTGAAATGGAATGCAAAGTTGTTTTTTTTATACTATCAATATAATCGGCAAATATGTTATACATTCGATTAAAGAGTGAATATTTGACTCTAAGTATTATCTAAGTTTGTTCCTCCTTAAAAGGAAAGCCCTTATCATTTGATGTCAATAATTATATTTTCAAAATAGTTAGTTTATAATATTCATTAATTAGAGATAATTTACTACTAAAATGGTGGTCATTCAATTCTTCTAGATTAATCCTGATAATCTAACTTCAATTGACTCATAATTTCAATTATGAAAATATTGAAATCTTCACAAAAATTAACCCCTTCTACTTTTAGTTCAAATTGATTTATGTTAATTGTATTATTTATTTATATAAAGAAGTTATTTACTATAAATTATAAACAATCAGCAAATTCAATTTCTTACTTATTGAGTTATTAAGAAATCTTAGTAGTTTGTTTATGAGATTCATTGTTACACTTGACATCAATGTTTATTAATGCAAGTTATTCATGTTCATAATCTTTCACTTAACGACTTAGAATATGCAGATGACATAGTCCTATTTAGTGAAGACGATGATAAAATGCAGAATCTTCTGTTAGAACTGAGTAACAATACAAGGATATTTGAGATGTGTTTCTCCCCCTCTAAATGCAAGTTGTTACTTCAGGATTAGTCTGCGTCAACACTTGAACATACGATTGGGAGTGAAGTAGTCCAACGTGTCGACAACTTCACTTATCTTGGAAGTCTGATCAGCTTGAATGGGTTGGTGTCTGACGAAATCTCAGCACGGATACAAAAAGCCTGTTTGGCTTTTGCTAACTTACGTCACCTATGACGAAGGCGAGATATCCGTCTATCAATTAAGGGATGAGTATACTGCTCAGCGGTTCGTTATGTTCTACTTTACGAATGCGAAACGTGACTATCAAGAGTAGAAGATACTCGCAAGTTACTAGTATTTGACCACAGATGCCTTAGAAATATTGCTCGCATCTACTGGGATCACCGGGAAAGTAAAAGTGAAGTTAGACACAGGGTATTAGGGAATGATGGTAAATCAGTTGATGAGTTTGTAAATCTTCATAAACTGAGATGGTTGGGCCACGTGTTACGTATATCTGAACTCCGATTGCCACGACGTGCTATGCTGACTAGTATTGGGGATGGTTGGAAGAGAGTTAGGGGCGGTCAAACCAAAACGTGGCATTAGTACTTGAAGTCACTAACTTCTAGTCTGAGCCATGTTGGTAGATTCACACTACTTGATTGAGGTCCACTCGACTATCGTAACCAATGTTTGACATGGCTCAGAATCGATCACAATGGCATAGGTGTATACACTCTTTATCTTCCCTTAAACCTTGAGATTAAAATGGCTTCATATCTGTTATTCTTCCTGTACTATATCCTTATATACAACCTATTTTCTATATATTACCACCACTAAATTAACTAATTCTATGAATTTGGTATTCATATTGTTGTGCTGACGAGGTATGGCCACTTGGATCGATGCATATATGTGCCTGGTCCTACGTTGTAGCTGAATGGCTGACTGACCATTCTCTCATCACAACAATGTGATAAACTAAACTTAGTGAATATAGATTCACTTGGTGTTGTTTGCTTATATCTTCCCATTGTTGTTTAGGAATACAATTGATCAGTCTCTTATTGGCATATGTGCATCCTTTTCGGACTGCCTTAATATTGCCTTAGTTCACAAACATTCTAAGCGAAGATGGATAATGGCTAGCGGTGGAATGCAAGACGCGCGTTTCGTCAGCTGGGTGTACCTGCATCTCAGAATTGATGTTCACTCCGCGACTCAAACTCAGTGCCGCCCGCTTTAAATCCCATCGAGTTATCGACTTAGCTAATGAATATAGTTTATACGAAATAAATCAGTATGCATTAGACTCAAGAATTTTATGGAAGATAAGCAAGAAATATAGATACATCACTACGAAGGAACTAATTATACATGTCACTCACCATGTTCGATCAAATAACAAGATTATCATAAAGTCCTCAGCTATAATGTTTACAACTCTACCAAGCTACAAGTTAAAAGCCCACTATCTACAATAGCTGGTGCTATGTATTTCTATTAGTTATCACTCAACTTTCTTCTAACAAATCATTATAAAGGTTGGCATCGAGCGTCCGGATACGTGGTAACTAGAAATGAAGTAAATATACTCCAACTGAGATTTAAACTGTTTACTCTATGTGACCAGTTTAATCATCTATCAACAAATGTAATCACTCTACTCATTACATTTAAATGTAATAAATCCCAATTTTGAGACAATCATTTTGGTGTCATATCAAATGAATGTTCCCTAAGGGTTTAGGATGGTCAATCAAGTTATTGATTTTTGAATTATTCAGTAGTATAAAGAATTTGTTTTGAATTATTTGACAGCATAAGTCGTCAAAAGGAAGGTGAACTTTGATGTTATTGTTTAACTGATAATTTTTTTTGTTTACTATACGTATATCAATCATGATTTCTTCAATAATCTTCATTTGCCCCCCAAATGCCCTGGTACGACCGAGGGTGGGGAAAGTTTGCTCTCCCTCTCCATATGCTCTCACATGACCAGGCGTATACAGCTCCTATCATAGATGTCCTACTCACTACATTCTCGTAGTGGGGGGTGTTGTTTACAAAATCGAGAGGAGAAAATGTCCGGTGTTTTAATTAGGTCGATGGATATAGAGGATTCATCTAGGGGAGTTGGAAAACCCTGATTCCAAACCAATAGTGTACATGGACCCCAAGATTCTGAAGGAACAAATGGTGAATGAACCAATTGTTGGTCACCGTCTACGATGGTACTAGATCTCCTTACGTTGCACCACTGCCTTGTGGATTAGACTTTTAGGTCAAAGTCTCTGAGTGTAACCCGCTAAGAAAACCACTTGCTTCGGTTTGGGCACCTGAACAGTATCATAGCCAACATACAAATCAAGTGACTTGTATGGCACATATGTATTCGGTGCTACTTTGTACCAATATTTATGTTATTTAATATTACTGTCATTGTTTTGACTAATTCAAGTCATTTGTTCACTAGATAAGACATTAACAACAAACCATAGAAATTGTCCAGTAAGAAAATTGATACTCATTAAGATAAGTACACAAAATGATTGTTCCAACTTTACACTAGCCTTTACAATTATTCTTTGTTCTCTCTTTCTCTTTTCTTCGACCTTGTTAACTTTCTGCCTCCACGGGATTTCACTTGTTGATGATCCATACTACTTATATCTATTGACATTAGTAGTACACATCACAATGTCAGTATTCTAAATAAATTGGAGTTTTTCTTCTGTGTAACATTGTTAACATTATCTATGACCAGTGGAATTCACAAGAATATGTAATGATGTGGTGTGGTCTACTTATATCCTCATAAGTAGTATATGGTGATAGTCAGACATAGAATGTATTTTGGCAGAATATTGATAAGGAAAGAACAGGAATGAAGCGCAATTGGTGGGAAAATGCATGAACAATGAAATTAGAGAAAATGGACTGATATTTACGGAAGGAACAGTATGGTTGTCAGATCTTAGTGAGATAGTCTGTAATTTGTGCTTAAAGACATTCGATTGTCCCCACCAGTGTTCTCATTCACTGCAATGGTACTTGAATTAACGGATATATATTATTTTTTAAATAAGATACTGATGTCAATATCCATATTCAACTGATATGATACCTTAAAAAACAGAACATATATATATGTATGGCATAAGATCTAAAAGCACTTACTTATGTTCAATTCCCTTGATTAAATAAACAGAATGTTAATTTTATAGTTGAATTCATGATTCAATTGAAGTTAGATCACCATGGAAAAACCTGGAAGCACTGGACGGCCGTTTCGTCCTATTGTGGGTTTGTTCAGTAGTGCGCATCCACGATCCTGCCTACCGAGATTCTAATAAAGCACCTATCACTCTCGTGCGCCAGCGCCTAACCTCTAGACCACTGAGCCGGCCAGCATCCGACTGTGTTAATGTCTAACTTCAACCAATCTACCATTGCCTTCAGTGAGTTACTATCTCACAACAGACCTGGTTAAACTCCGCTGGTCACAGTTTCTCACTAGAACTCCAGTAAATACCTCTTGAAATCAGTCACTAGTGAGCATATGATAATTATCAGAACGAGGTTTTATAGAGATCTTAGTAACTATATAGATTCAATTCAACTATAAACTTACTAAAATCTGATAAGACTATTAATTTACAATTCCTATTAGAACATTATAAAAACTACCAAGAAACATTGAAATCAGAAAAAAAAAGGATCTCTATATAGATATAACCATTCTATTTCTTCCATATTATCTAAATGTTATAGATAAGCACGTTTCTCTATATAAACAAATAAAGATTGAATAAATAATGATCTGAGATTCTTTCAAATATACCCACCCCTTTCCTTACGGGAATGTTGGATACATTAGAATGATAAACCTTTTTCTCTTTTTTTTTTTTTAAAAAAATTGTGTTTTACATGGATACAAAGTTTGTTTTTTTTCTATCTTTATTCTACTTATAAAACATTAGTGGGGGATGTATAATAGTTTGAATATATATCTATAGAGAGAGAGAGAGGAAAGATTCCTTTCTGTTTAATCTATTATCAACTGGGTACATGTGTATCCAGTTTGTTCTACCCGACAACACAACCATGATGCCAATGCTGATGCTGATGATGATGATGAAGATAGTGATAGTGATAATGACGAAGTATAGTAGTGATTAATTGTAAAGAAAAGTTCGTTCATTGTATAATAATGAATGTAGTTTATCATGTAAATTATTGAATGAAAACACACACCAAAAAAAAAGTTAATTCATTTACATGATAAATCAAAAAGGTATGGGTTTATGGAAAAAGAAGAAAAAAAGAAGAGAAAAGGAAAAGAAATTGTGGTAATTAATTGAAAATATGCTTGTATCAAAGTTCAGGGGAAAGAGATTATCAATTTCTAAAATGGATGGATAGTAGGTTAATAAAGATGGATAGTGGGTAGCATTGGAATCCAGGATAAGCGTTTCGTTCTATTTGGGGCTCGTCAGTTGGATGTATTTGCATCTCAGGGACTGGAACCCAGTACCGTTCTCTTTAAATGCCATCGTGTTATCCACTTAGCTATTGAGTCTTGATAACCACCTGCTTGTGCAATAGGGTGAAGTTTAAATTCACCTGGTGTTGTATACTTGTATATTCTCGCTGACGAGTCCTGAATAGGACGAAACGCTAGTTCTGGATAGCACTGCTACCCACTATCGATCACTGCTTAGAATGCTTGTGAACTAAGACAACATCGAGGTAATCCACAAAGGATGGACATATGCCAACATGTGACTGACAATAATGGGAAGATACAAGTATACAACACCAAGTGATCTATAGGTTAACCTTTATGAAAGACGTTTTTTGATGGTTGAAACATGACTTCGTGTTAACTGGTTAATTATTTCTAAACTCCTACTGTTTATTTTTAATATGATCATATACTTCTACCCGAAGTTGGTGCTGATGATGTCGTTTAGAAGCTCGACAACCAAATCATCCATCTCAGAGAACAAAACTCTATCAAAAACTTACTGACTTACTTAGGGTTGTTACTCCTGGTGGAGGAGTACAGGCCGCCCACAATCTGATTATATAAGTAGTATCATTTATGGTCAATATTTTTCTTAACAATAGAGTTAAGCTACCTTTTAAAGGGGTAAATGTGTAAAGATCATATAAATCATAGAAAATATGTGAAAATATCCTTTGGTATTTTTTTTACCATTTAGGTACTAGTTATTATAGTCCAGGTAAATATTCTATTGATTGGTGATAAATATCAATTCCATAATATACCAATAAACGTTAATAGTTCCTGGTTAACACCATAGGGTTATACGGTTTTGTCCGTTTTAAAGGTTAAAAAAAGAATAATTCTTATTCGTGTATTGTCTAATGTATAATGTCAGTTGCTATGTTAAGCCTATATTAGAATATTCTAGCTTCTAGACAGATCAATTTATTCATTCTTCTGGAGTCATATTTTGATCTTGTTAATTATTCACTTATCAATCTTGACTGTTTCGATATGAGCATATGTTTGTGTACTTCTTCTTCAATCCGCTTCACTTTTCCCTCTTTGTTTCGACTCCCTGATTGCCTGTTCAAATCAATACAGTACATGAAATATACATATTCAAACTTCCATTCTCGTATTTGACTCATTTAGTTCTGTTATTCCCTAATGCGATTCAACTTGTTAATTATATACGAGAATAAGCGACATATATATTACGATAACAATCAATATACGATCTAATTGGATTCAGAGTCAAGGCAACATGATTAGTTGACTTGTCAGTTATCTGAGCAACTTATTAAACCCTCAATTATCAGAAGACAATATTTAACCTATGATTATTTATTTATTTGAACACATAAATATTTGTGCAAGAGGGTACCAGATATATATGCCCCACACAAATCTCATTTGATTTGTATGAGGGCTGTGATACTGCCCAAGTGCCCAAACTGAAACAGGTGGTTTTCCTAGGGGGCCACACCCCGAGCCTTTGACCTAAAGGTCTAATCCACAAGGCAGTGCAGGAGCATCGTGAGGAGATGCAGTCCCATGGTAGTCGGTGACCAACGATTGATTCATACGTCATTTGTTCCCTCAGGATACTGGAGCCCACATGCACTATTGGTTTGGAATCAGGGTTTTTCAACTTCCCTAGGTGGACTTTCCATATCCATCAACCTGATTGAAGTGCAGGACATTCACTTTTTGTCTTCTCGATTTCGTGAACAACAGAGCCACTGTGAGGATGTAATGAGTAGGACTTCCCTGGTGGTAGCTGTATATGCGTGGTCATGTGAGAGCATTTTGAGAAAGAGGGTGAGCCCTCCCTACTCTCGGCCGTACCAAAGCATTTGGGGGTACCCATGACTGTAATGTAGAACTATTTAGAAAACAACGTATAACACCAAATATACAATTCTAACCAATTTATAATTATCAGAATAGGAATTTGTGGAGATTGTAAAACTTTTAATAGTTGAATTCATGAGTTGATCTAAGCTAGACTACCGTTAAAAATTTGAAAGCCTTAGAAAGCTATTTCGCCCAAGTATGAGACAAGTTCGTGGATGCACACTCGTCAGAAGTCTAATACTAGGATGAAACACTCGTCTAGTGCTTTCATGTTCTTAGTAGTTGTTATATCTTCTGGCCGAGTGGAAGCCTAGTTGATGTGTGACTTGATGAGACCGCCAATCAGGGAGCAGCGAATTATCGACTGGAACAGTGACACACGAAACCGTACGAGCAGACTAGAGTGCTAAGCGATCCTGCGATCTGCCTAGCCCAGCCAGTTAAATCCAAAACACCAATAACAGCCTCTGCGGTATGAATCATTATTCATAAATATACTGAGTTTATATACCAACCAAGCAAACCACACCGTACCGTAAAATAGAAAATACATTTGTACAATATTTAGCCAAATGTGGCTGTGAATAGTAATCAATAAACTGATGATAACTCAAGAATCGTATAATAATAGTTCAAAGGTCAAAATAAAGCTAATGATAAGAGGAACAATGAATATGATTAGGTTAATTACAATAGGAAATATACATATTATATTGACCAATAAATAGTCCTCAAAAATCGCCATTCGCAATTCTCTTCGGGATACAACAGTAGTGATCTAGTTTAGATCAACTCATGAATTGAACTATTCAAATCTATATGAAAAATGATTTGTCTAACAATAGAATTTATGATCCTTTTATGATCCGGAATAACATAAAATCTCATTTTTATTAGTCAAAATTAATAGAATATAAACAACTTGGACACTCAATTCCTGTCAAAAGAAAATTAGATCGGGAATTTCATGAATATGTTTCCTCAGTCTATCTAATTGGTATTGTAGTAAACGAGAACACAAATTGTGAACAACCAAATGGATTGGAATACAAGATTACAGAATATCTTAGTAACATCTAAGTACCATACAGTGAATACTTCATTTTGAACATGTCAATCTCAAACTTCATTGTTCTTTCATTTCTACACCAATCCTTCTTTGTTCTCGTTCTCGTTTTCTTCGATCTTCTTAACCTTATGCCTCTAGGCATTTCACTTTTGATTGATGATCCATACTACTTATATCGATCGATATCAGTAGCACATAACATAGTATCAATTGGTCAGTATAAAATTAGTATAAAGTAATTAGTTAATTGTCTTTTCATGTTATCATCATCACTTATAAAAGACTAGAAAAGTAAACATCAGAATGCTTTTAATCCATTGGATCAATAGTTAATTAGCCTAAGTATTTTGTTTGTGAAACAATATTGATTTTAAGGATACATAAAAGGTTATCCAACACTGAACTATGAAAAATTCGTAAGCATTGATTGGTTTTAGTAACGTTCGGTTGTGAATTCTACAATTTCCATCTCAATGGTCTAGAGGTTAAGCGTTTGCGTGTGAGACTGATAGGTTCTGGGTTCGAATCTCGCAGGGCGGGGTCGTGGATACATACTGCTGTAGAGTCCCATACTAGGACGAAACAGTTATCCACTGCTTCTATGTTTTCCATTGTGGTCTAGCTTCAATTAAACCATGAATTCAATTATTAAAAGGACATTTGTTTATTTATAGAATGGACATTAGAATGAAAATATTGAAATTTGTGTAGAACTTATGATTTAACAAGTTTGAATGGTAAAACGGAGTACTGTATTTTGCAATTCAAGAGAATTTTATTGTGAATGAGGGCCAGTTGGTGATTCCTATCTTTTTAATGAAGTTTTCTATTAAGGCATCCTGAAATTCGAAGATCTGAGGTCTATACCTAAGCTTGATTCTAGTACCAATAGCTTTAACCCATCAGATCTATATATATCAAGATAGACTAGCTATATTTTCAGTATGAGTTTGTGGAAATTGTTGAGTTTTTTATTGAGATCACGAATTAATCAATGTTGAGCTACCATTGAAAATCTGTAATCACTAGATAACCGTCTCGTTTTAGTATGGGACTACTGAACAGCGCTTATTCATGATCCTAAACGTGAGATTCCAACTCAATACTTTCTGTCTCACGCATGAACGCTTAACATCTAGTGACCAGTGAAGCTTATCCGTATCGAGTGTGAGACAATAGAAGCTGGTCACGCAATTTGCTGTGCAGCAGTTTGTTCCCTTCTACTTTGTGGCAGTGAAACATGGTCGATAAGAGTAGAGGACATTCGTAGGCTGCTACTATTCGATCATAGATGTCTTCGAAGCATTGCTCGTATATCTTGGGACCACCGGGTACTAGGTAAGGATGGCAAATCGAATGATGAAGTAGTGAAACTTCATCAGTTGAGATGGATGGGATACGTGTTACGTATTCCCAACCACCGGCTACCCAGACGTGCAATGTTCCATGGTGTAGGAGTAGGTTGGAAGGAAACTAGGGGCGGCCAGACCAAAACATGGCATAAATCCATGAAGTCACTGACAATTGGACTGAGCCATGTCGGTAGGTGTAGATTACCTGGTTGGGATTCGCGAGATGATAGCAACCGATGGTTAGAGACTTTGAATGACATGGCTCAAAATCGTTTGTAATGGCTTAGGTGCATCCACTCTTTGTGTTCTCCCAACTTCTAATCTTCTGAATTATTTGTATCCTTTTCCTTTTTCTCTTTCCAAATTTATTTCACTGTATTATGCTCCTTCAATAATATCTTCAAACCCTTATCTTTCACATAATGCTTATACTCTTACTACCTCTACCATTATGGGATTTGAATCGATAACTGCATCTCTATGCTAATATGGTATGGCAACTCGAACTGATGTACGTACGTACGAAGTTCTACATTGTGACTGACTGACTGATTAAGCGTCCGAGTACAAGATCGAAGGTCCACGGTTGAAATCCCTCGTATGACTTAGTGATTGTGTAATGCTAATTAGATTGTATTTTAAACATAAACTTTCATAATTAACAATAATACAACTATTTCTACATTTCAAGAAATATATATTTAGTTTTTTTTTCCGATTTAGACAGTTTACATAAAATTATTATCGGTAAATAGTCATCTAATAAATTCTTTTCTCCCCAGAAACACAATCAAATATAAAAAAGGTAAGAAGTCGGTACATCAATAATCCATAAGTAAAATTTAGTTTCTATGGAAAAATTAAAAAAAAATCAACAAAAAGAAAATTGTCAAATTTTCATTTCGGTTATTATTTCCGACAGTGATTAAATTCAATTATATCAATTATATTTCATTATATAATATTGAATTAATGTTTTTTTTATCCTCCCCCCTGCCCCCTCCCCCTTCCCGTAAACAAAAATTCATAAGAATTTTAATAATCATTAAGAAATATTGAAAACCATGAAAACCGTCACTTTTCTTAAAATACTCATTCTAACTATTTGCTAATCTATCTGTTCATCTCTAGTGGTATACATATGGATGCATTCTATTTCTTTATTTGTCAAAGGGGTTGGTTACATAGCGGTAAAGTTATCCAACACTAGGAGAGTAACTGTTTAAAAGGGTGTAAAAATAACTTGTCTATGGTTTTGTTTAGTACCTATTGGATAAAGAAGGAATCAGTTATGAATGTTATGGAAATGAATACAGAAAAAAATACAAAAATAAATTTCCGTTTTCGGAAGAATTTTGTAATATCTAGATAAGTTATAATAAACTATTCAATAGATGTACTTAGTATTGTTTGTTTGAATCTTCCCATTGATGTTTTTAGGACTGTAACTGGTCAGTCTCTTATTGGCCATACTGTGCATACTGTGCGTATTGCCTCAATATAGCCTTCATTCACAAGCATTATAAGCGAAGATGGATAGTGGCTAGCAGTGGAATTCAGTTTGACGCGCGTTTCGTCCTATTTGGGACTCGTCAGCTGAATGTACCTACATCTCAGAGTTTATGTTCACTCTGAGACTCGAACCCATTATCGTTCGCTTCAAACGCCATCACGTTATCCACTCAGCTACTGAGTCCTTATAGGCACTTGCTTGTGCAATGGGATGAAGTTTGAATTCACTTAGTACTGTTTGTTTGATTATATATATGTATATGACCAAATTCGTTAATAACAAGAAAACATTGAAAATAAAGAATATAAAGATAAGTTATATTCAGCTGGTGAGTTCCAAGTAAGACGAAACGTACCTCCTGAAATCCACTGCTAGACATGCATCTATGTTTGATTATAAAGGTTTTCCAATTTTCAATGTCCACAAAAACCCACTTCTGATATTAATCAACATATGCTTACTAGTGACTGACTTCAAGAGGTATTGCCTGGAGTTCTAGAAGAGACGCAGTGACCAGTGGAGTTCGACCAGGTCTGTCGGGAGATATCAACTCACTGAAGACAATAGTGGATGTGGTTGGTTGAAATAAGACATTAACACCGTTGGATTTTGGCTCAGTGGTCTAGAGGTCAAGCGCTCACGCGTGAGACTGATAGGTCCTGAGTTTGAACCTCGCTAGGCGGAGTTGTGCATGCGCACTGCTAAGTAGTCCCACAATAGGACGAAACGCTCGTCCAGTTTCTCCATTTCTCGGTGTAAAATGGTCTTTGGTCTTTCTCTTCCCTTTTGACTTTGAGGATTCCAAGTGACGATTTGGAGTTGGGTGTTTTCCTAAATATGTATTTTCTTATCCACTTCCAGCTATTCTTCCTAATTTCTTCCTATGCTGGAATTTGGTTTGTTTTCTCCCATAGTAGGTTGTTCCTGACTATTGTTTATAATTTTAGTGAATTTCAATCAGTTTTGGTAGAAATGTGTGCATCTTGTGAGGATTGCCTTTAAATAGACATTCTGTCACATGTTTTACATGTGGAAACTGGGACGAGTATTTCATCCCACTTGAGATTCGTCAGCTGGATATACACGTATCCTCAAGTCGATGCTCATAAGAAGATTTAAATCAACTGCTTTTTTACTTCAAAATCCCAATGTGTAATCCACTGAGCTACTGATTCGAAATAGTCAAATACTTGTTTATTAATCCTGTCGAAAATAGTGTTCATTATAAATAAGGTAGGTATGTGTGTTTGTGTAATCGCTTTTTAATAAGCGGAAGATAGGTTTTTGACAATATGACTGTATGATGGAGTTTTGTTCTCTAAGCTGCATGGTTTGGTCGTGAAGCTTTCATCGTCCTTCTGAACGACATCATTGGCACAAACTCGTACCCGTAGTTTGTGCTAATAATGTCGTTCAGAAGGACGATGAAAGCTCCACGACCAAACCATCCAGCTCAAAGAACAAAACTCCATGAAAATCATCTACCTGAGCTACAAATCTTCTCAACCATTTCAATATGATTGTATTTTTTCTCAATATTTCCGTAAGCCTTTTATCCCCATAGTAAGAACATTCTAAAAAAAGATAAGGTATGCCATTTCACAGGAAATATAATGATCTAAATGGATTGATTCTCTAAAGACCCTACTTTCTATCCCTTGACAGTATATAAGTATACACCATCTTAAGCAAGCAAAAACAAAAGTCTGATTCAACTTACCTTTCCAGAAGTTGTTTGATTGAAGTTAATCTACCTTTTAAAGTAACTTTAGATCAAATAATCTTCACTAATGTTTCTACCTAGTAACTGGAAAGCTATTGATGATGTTTGAAAAGGTCAACAACATAAAAACTTATTTCCCTCTTGTTCTACACTCTACAGTATTGATAACATTTGTACTGAGTTGGTGAAGAGATAGGAAAAGGAAGAAAAGTATAATTCAAAAAAAAGAACGACGAAAATGAATAGCAATTAAGGAATGAGATTGAAATAGTAGTAACAATAATAAGAGTAGCAGTTCAGTTAGAAACAAATACAATCAGAAAGGATTCCTTCCGTTAAACAAATTCCTCTCACTTTTATGAACAAACTAAAGGAAAGTTACAGCAGGATCTTTATTGGCTTATTTTCTGAGTTATATTTGATAAAGTTTAGAACCATCACTAAGATCCCCAACCAGGGAGTTGCAAAGGACCAAAAGTCCCAGTGTTGTTTAGCTTCCTCTCATGCAATAACACCGTGTCACACACTGATCACCTCTTCGCTTTTTCCAACCGGTCCCAGCTTTCAGTAAATAATCCACAATGTGGAATTTTCTGGGACGACATACGTTTGACATATCCAAATCGCCGAAGGCAGTGTTTCCTAATGGTGATACCAATTTAATTATTGTCACTGTGTCCGGATACATGTCACTAAACCTTCGCATTACTAGGAAGGAGCTAACACTGAATGTCAGCAACTGTTTTGAGACAACTGTGATTAAACACAGAGACTCGTCTAACATTCTCGAATCGTAGGGGGAACCGAACACATGTGCGCCACACAAGTAAGTTAATTTGGGTGAGGACTGGGATACTACCCGTGTGCTCAAAACAAACCACGTGGTTTTCTTAGGGGACCACATCCGGAGCCTTTGACCTAAAGGTCTGATCCACAAGGCAGTGGAACAACGTAAGGAGATGAAGTCCCATCGTAGACGGTAACTAATAATTGGTTCATAAGCCATTTGTTTCCTTAGGAACCTGGAGCTCATGTGCACCATTAGTTTGGATTTAAGGTTTTCCAACTCCCTAGATCGATCCTCCATATCCACTAATTCGGTCAAAGCACCGGACATTCGCTTTTCCTCCTCTTAATCTCATAAACAACAGTAATGCCTCGAGAAGGCAGTGAGTAGTACTTCCCTGGTAGTGTCTGTATACTTGTGCCACTGTGAGATCACTTGTAGAGTGAGAGCAAACTCTTCTCACCCTTGGCTGTCCCAGGTCATTTCGGGGTGAAGAACCGGAAACAATGAGATTTATAGAATGCAAATAAGCCGATTAATATCAATGGTAGAAAAAAGTTTAATTCATCCTCCAAAAGAAAACAACTACTTATATAACAATTACACTCATAATTATACACAGATTTTGGTAATATCCAATAATTAGTCAACCAATATCATGTCTAAATAAAATGTTAAAAATACAACATAACAGATTCTTCATCCAGCACGCAATATGATTGAAATTATGAGTCAATTTAAGCTAGACCACCATGGAAAACCTCGAAGCACTGGATGGCCATTTCATCCTATTGTAGGACTCCTCAGTCATGCACATCCACGATCCCGCCTCGCGAGCGAGATTCGAACCAAGGACCTACAAGTCTTGCGCGCGAGCACTTAACAGATAGACCACTGAGCCGACCGATATCCATTTGTGTTATTGTCTAACTTCAACCGATCCACGAAGTTGAGCAACCATTTCACCAATTGTCTTCAGTGAGTTACTATCTCACAACAGACCTGGTTGAACTCCACTGGTCACGGCTTCTCACTAGAACCCCAGGAAATACCTTATGGGGTCAGTCACTAGTGAGCACATGATGTCAACTATATATAAAAAATTACTAAAAAAAGTCTCCACAAACAATCCCCTTATATGTATATATATGTCGAAATATCAGGTTACTATTTCGTTTTTCTCTCAGCATGAAATGTTAAGGTGAACTAACCATATGATATATGTATATCATATATTTCATCTATATATCGTTTATATAATGAATTATTGATTGTGAAATATATATTTGAAGTCTGGTAGGTTGTTAGGTTGTCGGAGGTTTTAAATCATTTGTCATTCATTAGGTAGGTATATCTTCAATTTTGAGGAAACTAATATAACTGGTGATGAATTCAATGTCTTGTTATCCGGCGCCGAATATTAACAGACGTTGACATCTAGGTGTCAGATTGTAGTTAAGGGAACAAGAAACATACAGAATCTTTCTTGAGGATCCAAAAGTATCTGGAGTTACAGAAAAATGAAACATATATGTAAATATGTTAATGTATGTAGCTAATTATAAAAATTTGAGAATGTCTAATGAATGTGAATAGACATTAGTGTGTAGTTTGTCATATATTTTCCCAATTTCGTTGATAGTCATACTGTGGTGTGGTCTACTTATATCCTCATAAGTAGTATATGGTGATAGTCAGACATAGAATGTATTTTGGCAGAATATTGATAAGGAAAGAACAGGAATGAAGCGCAATCGGTATGAAAATGCATAAACAATGAAATCAGAGAAGACGGACTAATATTTACAGAAGGAACAGTGAAGATTGAGACAATTGATTGTTATTTTGCAAATTAACTGTTTACTACTGTATGGTTATCAGAATTTAGTGAGATAGTCTGTAATTTGTGCTTAAATACATCCGATTGTCCCCACCCGTGTTTTGTTCACTACAACACTATATACATGTTAATCAGGCTGATACCATATTCTTGATCTATAATGGATTAGCATGTAAGAGACAGGTTATTTTGGCTGGATATCTGGTATTAGTGAATAAACAATTTACCTCGTAAATTGTTCCCTTTCATTCTCTCAGGGTGACATAGCATCGAATCAATCTTACATGGGATAATATACACTCATACATAGTGCACATTTTATTTATTTATTTAAACACATAAATATTGGTACAAAAGGGCACCAGATATACGTGTGCCACACAAATCTCATTTGATTTGTGTGAGGGCTGTGATACTGCTCAGATGTCCAAACTGAAGCAGGTGCTTTTCTTAGGGGACCACATCTGGAGCCTTTGACCTAAAGGTCTGATTCACAAGGCAGTGGAACATCGTGAGGAGATGCAGTCTCATGGTAGCCAGTGACCAACAATTGGTTCATACACCATTTGTTCTCTCAGGTTACTGGAGTCCATGTGCACCATTGGTTTGGAATCAGGGTTTTCCAACTCCCCTA
This sequence comes from Schistosoma mansoni, assembly GCF_000237925.1. Taxonomy (NCBI): domain Eukaryota; kingdom Metazoa; phylum Platyhelminthes; class Trematoda; order Strigeidida; family Schistosomatidae; genus Schistosoma; species Schistosoma mansoni. The sequence goes on along the minus strand of NC_031495.1, from coordinate 64,198,587 downwards.
GATGGAGTTTCCGTGTCCACCAATCTGGTTAAAGAACCGGACATTCGCCTTTCGTCCCCTCAATTTTGTAAACAACACCCCTGGTGCGAGAATCTAGTGGTTAGGACTTCCCTGGTAGAGGCTATATACGCGTGCACAGTGAATATATCATGCTTTTAGATAAATTCATACGGATAGAGTTCGACTAATTAATTGACTGAGCTGATATGGTAATCTCATATAAAATGCAAACTTACAACGTATAAAAAATTCGTTTCCCTTAACCACGAAAACGTTAACAAACAACACACTTAACGTGTAACAATAATGAGTTATTTTATAGTAAAAGCACGATATTTGTTTGTATACATTCACATGGTATTGTTTACTTGAATCTTCTCATTGATGTTTAGGAATACAATTGATTAGTCGCTTATTGGCATATGTGCATACTGTGCATATTGCTTCGATATTGCCTTAAGTTACAAGCATTCTAAGAAGAGATGGATAGTGGTTAGCGGTGGAATCCTACACGCGCGTTTCATCCTATTTGGAACTCGTCACCTGGATGAATCTGCATCCCACAGTTGGTGTACACTCTGAGACTTGAACCGAGTACCGTTCGCCTTAAACACCATCGAGTTATTCACCTAACTACTATGTCTTGACTATACTGTTAATTATTAATAATCTTAATTCTGGTGCGACTATTATATTTTCCAATCTGATGAAGTCAGTAACTCACTATTCCTAACACTTAGATAAATCTTTTTGGAGACAGACAGAAAGAGACAGAAAACAATCACTGATCCTAGAAGTTCTGCTATTATAAGCCAAATAATAATAATACACAAAACAGTTTTATATTATTGTTTATCCAGAAAACACCTAGACAAATACATGTGGGCAATGAATATAACTAGATAAATAGTTCAATCATAATTGTCGCCTAACATTCATAATATACACATATCATATGACCTTGCAACATCACATGACCAAATTGAAATGTAATAAAGGAAGTACTGTACTTCTAACCAATGACTATTAGGTATCTGTGCAGTTTGACAGTTAAAAGTTGCACCTTTTTAAATAGAATAGAACATTCTATTGAAGCTATTCATTCCTAGATGGTTAATCTGTGGGTTATGTATGTTTCTTCTTTTTATTTTAATGATTAAACTTCATTAATGAAGTACCCAGAAACTTAGTGGAGTAATTCACTTAGTATTGTTTGTTTGAATCTTCCCATTGATGCTAAGGACTAACTGGTCAGTCTCTTATTGGTATATGTGCATACTGTGCGTATTGCCTAGATATAGCCTTATTTCACAAGTATTGTGAGCAAAGATGGATATTGGGTAGCAGTGGAATTCAAGACGCGCGTTTCGTCCAATTGGGACTCGTCAGCTTGGCGTACCTGCATCACAGAGTTGATGTTCACTCTGGGACTCAAACTCAGAAATTTTCGCCTAAACATCAATGGGAAGATTCACCCCATTGCACTATCCATCTTTGCTTAGTGGAGTAATGTTTTATATGATCAAGGCGCCAGATTTTCGATCTTGAGGTAGCGAATCCAAACTCAACTTAACCTACTTTACTTTGAGTAGATGAATAATCTCACTAGTCCTTAGGTAAAAAGTTGTGGCCAAAAATCAAATTCATGAATCTCCCTGGCTACCAAGATGTATAATTCTGCAATATTAGGACACTTGTAAATTTTGACAAGTCAGAAATTTTCATTAGTATGAATGAAGTCCAGATACGTCAACAATAACATAGTATTTACCAGTGATAAAGGATAATCGTTACGCTTTATCACGAATCAATTAAAGTTCAAAATGTGTACTCAATAGTTTACCGATCGAGCTCATGTCATGAATAGTGAAGGTCTTAGATATAACCTACGGTGAAGTAGTCTTTATTTAGTGTTGAGGAGTCTCATATTACGATAAAACATCTATCCAATATTCTCTGATTTCCTATGATACACCACAACTGATTAGTTTATAATGAGGATCATCTGGAAATAAAAATATTTTCTAAACCCTTTTCCTTCCCTTAAACAAAACAAAAATAAGCTATCCATTGTATAGTGACAAATAGGGCTTTCTGTAGACTTCCTCTGACCACCCAACTTTGAATCATTATCCATAAGATATGAGATTATTTAGACAAGTAGTCACATTGAGGTTAACTATCGAATATTAGATTTTCCAAAAAAACCAGTTTAACAAAAATATTAATCAACATATGCTCACTAGTGACTGGATTCAAGAGGTATTTACTGGAGTTCTAGTGAGAAGCCATGACCAGTGGAGTTCAACTAGGTCTGTTGTGAGATAGTAACTCATTGAAGACAATGGTGGATGTGTCGCTCAATTTCATGGATCGGTTGAAGTTAGACAATAACACCGTTGGATGCCGACCGGTTCAGTGGTCTAGAGGTCAAGCGTTCGAGCGCGAGATCGATAAGTCCTGTGTTCGATTTGTGCATGCGGGATCGTGGATGCGCACTACTGAGGAGTCCCACTATAGGACGACACGGTCGTCCAGTGCTTCCAAGTTTTCCATGGTGGTCTAGCTTCAATTGATTCATGATTTCAACTACTGAAAAATAATTTTTTCCGGTTTTTTCTTTACATAAATCTGTTTCAAATATTTACTCAATCAGTTTATTCTAAGCAAATAATCATAGAAAAGTAAACATTGTAATTTGTCATAAATTGTATTGAGTTTAATGTATATAATAACTAAATGTTTATTAGATTTAGGTTACTTTCAGTTACTACCAGACTGGTGGGCCCTTGTTTCGAATCTATTGAGATGGGATCGTGGATGTGTACTGCTAAGGAGTCCCACAATAGGATGAGACGGTCGTCCAGTGCTTCCAGGTTTTCCATGGTGGTCTAGCTTCAATTGACTGACGCTTTCAACTATGAACTGATAGTCAAAAATTGGTAAGACTGAAATGTATGGATGACCTTTAAGCGACTCTGAAGTGACCTTCAGGGTGTCCATCTAATAAGTAAGACTAAATGAAGATTATAAACCTGTGTGTGGAATTACAATTATGATTTACAGTTGATATTTAAGGTAAGGAATTAGATTTAAGGTTTTCATCATGAACTGACATCATCTATAATGACAAGATGGTATTGTGCCAAACGAATGAATGAATTTCGCAGCAAAATCTAAAACTTGTTCTCTTTTACCTGATTGATACGTCTATATATTATAATGTCTCCTAAAATATTAATTGCTTTTGTTTAATTGTCTATTTTATAAACAAAATTACAATTCTAATAGCTGACATCATAAGTCAATTGAAGCTAGACCACCATGGAAAACCTAGATGCACTGGACGGCTGTTTCATTCTAGTGTGGGACTCCTCAGCCATGAGCATCCACGATCCCGCCTCACGAGATTCGAACACAGGATCTATCGATCTCACGCGCAAGCGCTTAACCATTAGACCACTGAACCGGCCGGCTTCCAACGGTGTTATTGTCTAACTTCAACTAATGCATGAAACTGATCGACACATTGTTGTATCCCGAAAAGAATTGTGAATGATAACTTTAGAGGACTATTTATAGACCAATATGATATGTATATTCCCTATTGTATAATTGTTAAGTAATTAAACTATTCATATTCGTGTCCCTCTTATTATAAGCTTTATTTCGACCTATGAACTGTTATTACACGATTTACCATTCTTGAGTTATCCCCAGTCTATTGATTACTGTTCCCCCTCCCCTATTCACAGCCACATTTTGCCAAATCTTGTGTAAATGTTATTTTCTATTTTATAGTATGATGTGGTCTATTTGGTTGATATTTAAACCCAGTATGTTGGGGAATAATGATTCATACCACAGAGGCTGTTATTGGTGTTTTTGGACTTAACTGGCTGGGCTAGGCAGAAGCCGAATCGTTTAGCGCTCTAGACTGCTCGTACGGTTTTCGTGTGTCACTGTTCCAATCGATAATTCGCTGCTCTCTGATTGGCGGTTTCGTAACGTCATACATTAACTAGGCATCCACTCGGTTACAAGATATAACACACATCCACCATTGTCTTCAATGAGTTACTATCTCACAACAGACCTGGTTGAACTCCATTGGTCACGGCTTCTCACTAGAACTCTATGAAATACCTCTTGTAGCCAGTCACTATTGAGCACACGATGATTAATATCAGAAGTAGGTTTTTGTCAATATCACAGTACTTTTAAAAGTTAAGATCATTAGTCCATTGAAGCTATAATTATAAATTGACTTATTTAAATGACAAATTGTTTTCATTTTCATTTTAGCAAAAAAAAATTAAAATTTTGTTCATCAGGGAAAATTTTTTTTCTAATTTCATCGATGTTTTTTTTGTATTTTTTTGTTTCTTTTTTTTGTATTTTTTTTTCATTTCCCCATCGGTATAGTTGCCTAGTCTATCATGATCTATTAGGTACCTTTTCAACTTTTCAAATGAGTTAAAAGGGGGGGGGGGTAAATATAGTCAAAATTAAATTTGATAAATGAAATTATTTTAATGGGTATATATATAAAATATTGAAATAAATGTCAACTCGTTGATTAGTTCTACTTTTTTTGCCTTTTTGAAGGGAAAGAGTTAAGTATATATGATACTTGTTTAATATAATGAAAGTAATCATGTGAATTATGAACTATGACTAGTCTCACGTGAGCGAGATCTCACGAGGCGGGATCGTAGATGCACACCGATGAGGAATCCTACAATAGAACGAAACGTTCGTCCAGTGCTTACAGGTTTTCCATGATGGTCTAGCTTCAATTGACTCAACATATCAATTATTAAAATAGATTAGTTTATTTTGACAAGATGATTGTTGCACATTGCTGAAGAGTCTTACAGTAAGACAAAACGGTCGTCCAATGTTTCCAGGTTTTCCATGATGGTGTAGCTTCAATTGTCTGATGATCTCAACTATTAAAATAGATTAGATTATTTTGACAAGATGATTATTGCATGGATTCAACTTAACTAAACTGAACAGATTGGTTCATTGAAAAGAGGTTTTGTAAAGATGAGTGATATCTAAACTAAGATCAGTCTGTGATGAATGTAATGTAAAAATGAAAAACAAAATCATTATAAATCAATTATAATAATTAGTTCACCAGTAAGTTACGGTGAGACTATAACGTATAGATGATCTTTGAGTGACACCAAAGTGACCCTGAGAATGTCCGCCTAATAACTAGGATCAGATGAGAGTTATAAAGCAGTTTGAAGAATAAGGTTTTCTGATTCATAGTTGATTGTTAGGGGTTGGGAATTAGATTTACAATTTTTTATCATGAACTAACATCAGCTAAAATGTCAAGATGCTATTTGGTCAAATAGGTAAGTGAATTTCGAGCCAAAATCCAAGACTTGTTATCTTAAATCTGATTGGTCCGTCCATAAATTATAATCTCGCCGTAACTTATAAGCAAAGATGGATAATGGCTAGCAGTGGAATCCAGTTTGACGGGCGTTTCGTCCTATTTGGGACTCGTCAGCTAGATGTACCTGCATCACAGATTTGATCTTCACTCTGAGACTCGAACCCAGTACCTTTCACTTCAAACGCCATTGCGTTATCCACTCAGCTACTGAGTCGTAATAGCCACTGCAATGGGATGAAGTTTAAATTCACTTAGTATTGTCTGTTTGAATCATCCCATTGATATTTAGGACTGCAATTGATCAGTCTCAGTCTTAAACATCAATGAGAAGATTTCAACAAATAATACCAAGTGAATTCGCCGTAACTTTGTTTAAAATTTACCTGAGTTTCTGATTAAAAAATATGACTGATAGAGTCCAAATATTTTAATGATGAAACAGTTGTTATTAATGACATGGAATAAATATCATATTATGTCATAAATTGATTAAAGCTAAAATTGTACCATTTAATAACAAACTAATGGTCCACATAGTCATTTATTTTCATCAAACTCTAGAGGTTTTGTGTTTGACTCCTGATGGAGTTTTGAATCCCCAATGTTGAACACTCCCATTCTAGGACAAAAAAGTTAGTCGATGCTTCTTGATTTTTATTAGTTGTCAAACTAGTGTCATTCAGTGAAGTAAAAAATAATCTTGAATTTTATCATTATATACATACATATCACTTGTTCGTCATACATAATTTTTCAGTATGAAAACCTTTTTAGTGTTCCAGTATTTATTCTCATAAGAAGAACACCACCTTATGATAGTTTAAGGGCAACATAAGTTGCTACTGAACATGAACCATCAGATTTCGTATCAAATTATATATATATATATCCATAAAAACCTGCAAGCATTAGAACAGCTATTTCTTCCTACGAGCAATTAATCTGTAGATCACTGAGCTGGCATCCTGTTCTGTTAATGTTCAACTGTAATCAGTCTAAAACATTGCACGATCATTTTCTAATGTCGTAGATTGATTGAAAATGTATATTAATATCTTTACGTGCCAATTCATTAGTTTAGACTTCAAGATTTCACTCATGAGACCAAATGCTACGGGTTCGATTCCTATAAGCGGAGTCATGATAAATATTTTGAAATTACTTAAATTTTCATTTCACTTAATTAACTGACAATTAAGCTTTCGAAACATTTACCATGAATAAATGTACTTTTTATTGTCTGTTTGAATCTTTCCATTGATGTTTAGGTTTTTAATTGATCAGTCTCTTATTGGTAAATGTGCATATTGTGCGCAATTGCCTCCGTATAGCCTTAATTCACAAGTATTCTAAGCAAAGATGGATATTCGCTAGCAGTGGAATCCAGGACTCTACGGCTGAATGTGTTTGCATCTCAGAGTTAATGTTCACTCTAGGACTCGAACCCAGTACCGTTCGTTTCAAATGACATCGTGTTATCCACTCAGCTACTGAGTCCATCTTTGCTTATAATGCTTGTGAATCAAGGCTATATCGAGGCAATACGCACAGTATGAGCATATGCCAATAAGAGACTGATCAATTGCAGTCCTCAAAAGCATCAATGGGAAGATTCAAACAAATAATATCTAGTGAGTTGAAACTACAATTTGTTTACACAAAAACTAGACAAATAGAAAGGTACCACTAACTACTATAGTGTCTTTGAATTTTCCATTATATATTATTGCAATAAGTTATGAGCTTTTAATTAAAGTACCTTAGTAACGATGTTTATAGAGATTAGTAATTATGTAATACTGATCTTTTCTCTGATCATCAGGAGCATACTGTTGATGAAACATATACTAGCCTAAAACAGTTATCTAGTATTATCAGAAGTGGCTTTTTTGGAGGTTTTAGTGATTTTATGGTTGAAATCATGAGTCAATTGAAGCTAGACCACCATCGAAAACCTCGAAGCACTGGACGGCCAACTCGTCCTATTGTGGGATTCCTCCTCAGCAGTGCGTATCCACGATTTCGTCTCACGAGATTCGAACCCAGGACCTACGGGTCTCGAGCGCGAGCGCTTAACCACTAGTATTACTAGATTTTCAATGTTTTAACAGCTTAAATCACCTAAACCTTTGTGAATTTTTTATTGTAGTTAATTACATACATTAAACAATAGCTCTAGACTTACTGTATTCCTCAAAAACATCTAATATTTTATACTGAATTTTAAAAAATATTCAAAACATCCAATCTTATGTTACTTTAAATTCACTTGCCTTGATATAGCCTTATTTCACAAAAATTGTAAGCAAAGATGAATAGTGGCTAGCATTTCATCCTACCTGGGACTCGTCAGTTGGATGTACCTGCATCTCAGATTTAGTATTCATTCTGGGACTCGAACCCGGTGCCGTTCGCTTCAAACGCCATCGCGTTATCCACTCAGCTACTGAGTCGTGATAGCCACTTTCTTGTGCAATGAGGTGAAGTTTAATTCACTTAGTATTGTGTGTTTGATCTTTCCATTTGATGTTCTGGACTGCGACTGGTCATTCATTAATTGGCATATGTGCATAGAACGAAACGCACGTCAAACTGGATTCCACTGCTAGCCACTATCCATCTTTGCTTACCACGATTATATTACTTTAGTCTAAAAGTAGTAGTTTCAAATCAAAATAGCAACAACAACCAAAAAAAATATTTCAATTTATTTCTTCAATTTTTTTTCTTTTTTTTCTTTATTCATGACCTAAAAAATTTAATTTCCAAAAAACTTGAACTGAAAAAATTTTTTTTCTTAAGAATGACATGGGGGTGGGGGGAAGGGTGGGTGTGGTAGTGGTTGTGGGGGGGGGTAATAAAAGAACGTCTGAAATTGATTATCTTTTTTTGTTCTTATTCAATTTTAAAAACTAATTCATTTTTCAAGCTACTCAATTTTTTTTATTTTGATCTAATTTATTTGATTTTAATATTGAATTCTAACCCCCGAAAATTGAAAAAAAAAACGATTTTTTCCTGTTTTATTATACTTTTTACTTTATTTCTATCATGGTTACCATGTGGTATTATAGTTTAATGAGAGATTCTTTTTTATTGGATTACATTTCTTGATAGCAGATGTATTGTTATCGATAAAAAGACAAAATAAGTATTAAACTTACTTGCTTAGTTACTCATGCTTGTTACCCCTCGTGGAGGAGCATAATCCACTCAACTGGATTCGCCAACCAACCCTGTGCTCGGCCTTCCTTTCCAGTTCTTGCCAAGGAACATTCATTCTTTTTGTTTAGTCGACTTCCGGAGAACTCCAACAAAGCCTCCAGAGGCTCATAAAGAGCCCCAGCCAATCAGAATATGATGGAACATTCTAGAGTTCCAACGTGGCGTGATACTATTGGTCGGTATCATAATATGTCGTTAATGGATTGGCTAACATCTATAAATACCTATGATTTTCTGTAACAAGATTGAACCCTGTAGTAAAGTGCTTCCCTCAAACTTCGTGCCTTTTCTCTCGTCTTCAAGTCGCGGAGTAGTTCTAGCTCGGGGGTACGGAACTAGCCTAGGGTAGCGAATATAGCGTTCAAAATCGGCCAGTTATAACACTTTTCATGTCTGTTTCCGATTCCAGACGCAATGTGTTCTTTGGCCCTCCTCTTCTTTGTTTCCATTCAAAATTCCATGTTAAGGCTTGCCTCGTGATGAAGTTTGATGATTTCCTCAATGTGTGTTCTATCCACTTCCAATGTCTCCTACTAATTTCCTCTTCAGTTGGAAGCTGGTTTGTGCTCTCCCACAGTAGGTTGTTGTTGATGGTATCCGACCAACGGACATTCAGCATTATATATAGACAATTGTTTATAAATACGTGTACATTTTTGATGATGATTGTGGTAGTTCTTCACGCTTCAACTCCATACAATAGAACTGTCTTGACGTTCATATTGAAGATTCTCACTTCGAAATTAGTTGACAATCGTTCCATATGTTCTTCAATTGTAGAAATGCTGTCCTTGCTTTGCCAATCCTCACTTTTACATCTGCATCAGACCCTCCTTGTTTATCAATGATGCTTCCCAAGTACATGAATGTTTCTACATCTTCCAGAGTTTCTCCATCAAGTGTGATGGGGTTGACGTTCTCCGTGTTATTTCTGAGAATCTTGCTTTTTCCTATGTGCATGTTGAGGCCTATTGATGCAGAGACTGCTGCTATATTTGCTGTCTTCGTCTGTATTTGTTCGTGTGTATGGAATATTGTTTGTAAATACTTGTACATTTTTGATGATGATTGTGGTAGTTCTTCACGCTTCAGCTCCATACAGTAAGACTGTCTTGACTTGCATTTCGTGTCTCTTTGAACAGTACCAGAGCAACTTTCTGTGCGTGCGAAGCATTTTTTTCTTCACGACTAACGAATTCAATCTTTTCTGTCCAGCTTACGTACAATGGTTCCAACTTATTCTGAACACTGTCAAATTGTATCTCCTCATTTCCATAGTTATTTGATTTGTCTTCCCGGTTCCCCACATTGTTCAGACATTCCATTTACCTATATTAATTGTTTCTCTGGGTTTTAGAAGGGGCATTGGCCTCGAGACTTCCAAAGAATCTCGTGTTTCATCATAAGGCGTCATAATTCTTCCTTGAACTCCTAGAGCAGAGTTTAAATAGTTTAATTTGTTTATTCTGGTTAGTGATTTTTCAGCAAGGTTTTTTCTTATGGGATGGGGTTGACGGCCCCCATGCTCAACCCTCTTCCTTTATTTTGACACAAGACCACCAATAACTCTAGAACAGCTACAGGCAGAGTTATTAGCATCCATTGCATTGTTAAACCATTCAAGTTTAACATCATAGCAATGGATGCTATCACCTACCATTTTTGAATGAAATTGGTATTTACTTAATGAGATGTTTTTGTAGTGAATATCTTTCCTTAGTTCATTAAAAGTTTATGATTTACGGGATGGGATTTATTATCCCATTATGTGATTTCAAAAGCGAAATAAAAACGGAACATTTAGTTCTACTTATATAAAGAATAGACAATGTATGACGTAAAATTCACTCATCTATTTGACTAAATAGCACTTTGGCATTTTAGTTGATGTCAGTTCATGATGAAACACTGTAAATCTAATTCCTAAACCTTAACTATCAACTGTAATGCCTAATTCTAATTCATCACATGGGTTTATAACCTTCATTTAATCCTGGTAAGTAGGTAGACACTCTCAAAGTCATTATGGCGTCATTCAAAGGTCGTCTATAAATTATAGTCTCACAAACATACTTTATTATGGTAAGCATTACTTGAAAATGGGGTTGTTTGTGTAGAATTGTAGTAATTTTTATTTATAATTGAAATCATGAGTCAATTGGAGCTAGACCAGAATGGAAAACCTGGAAACACTAGGAGACTGGTAGGTCCTGGGTTCGAATCTTGTGAGGCGAGGTCGTGGATGCGTAATGCCACTGAGGAGTCACACAATAGGACGAAACGGCCATCGAGTGCTTCCAGGTTTTCCATGGTGGTCTAGTTTTAATTGACTCATGATTTCAACTATATATAAAAATGACTTGAAAATGTTTGGAATTTTATTTATCACATTTCACAGACTAACTACCTTGGACTAGTATTTCAAGAGGTTTATAAGGAAATGCTCTGAAAAATGCATGAACGTTTCTTAAATCCAACTAAAACTATTAGTATAGAGGATTTGTAGGGACTGTTAAATCTTGGAGGTTTTGACTTTGATCCTTGTTTAAGTTATCAAAATCACCCACCTGAGCTACAAATATTCTCCACCATCTCAAAGTTATCGATTTCCGCTGTTGAGTACAGAACTATACAAAGATTTAAAAAAAATTTCAATGTAAATGGGATAGCAGTTAAAGTGAGTTCAGACAAAGCACGTGTTATAACAAAGATTATTTATTTATTTATTTAAACACATAAACATTGGTACAAGGAAGCACCAGATATATATGCGCCACACAAATCTCATTTGATTTGTGTGAGGGCTATGATACTGCTCAGGTGCCCGAACCGGAGCAGGTGGTTTTCTTAGGGGGCCACACACCGAGCCTTTGATTTAAAGATCTGATCCGCAAGACAGTGGAGCATCGTGAGGAGATGCAGTCCCATGGTAGACGGTGACCAACGACTGATTCATACGCCGTTTGTTCTCTCAGAATACTGGAGCACATGTGCACCATTGGTTTGGAATCGAGGTTTTTCAACTCTCTTAGGTGGACTTTCCGTGTCTACCAACCCGGTTAAAACGCCGGACATTCGCTTTTCATCCTCTCAATTCCGCAAACAACAGTAATGCCACTGTGAGAAGGCAGTGAGTAGGACTTCCCTGACAGAGTCTATATACGCGTACATAATTTCTACTCTACAAAACTAGTTGGTAAGCGATAGAAAAACATAATGTGGTGACTGGACTCAGGTTTCGTGCTACTTGGCACTCGTTAGCAAGGTGTACCTGTAATCTTGCAGGAAATGGTGCTCCCTGACGGATTCGATCCCGTATCACCCAGCTTCACAGTCAGAAACGTTACCGCTGAGCTATTCAGTCCGCGACCGACCTTCTGTTGGACTGAGATGTATTTACAACTGACTGATCACTGGGTGGTAATCAATGTCATGTATATTAGGTCCTTCTTAATACAGATCGAATTCTATAGACATATCTTGATGTCTCAACTTACTACTTTTTTTTCTTCATTTTATTATAAACTACTGAAAAAAGAAATTAAGTTTCTAAATGACCAATATTTAATTATTTTAAATCAAATTTGTCATTTTATTGTAGCATCATGGTTGAATGAATAATTTCATTTAGAAATAAATGAATTCACATCGTTTTATTTTCGATAATGAAAAACAAATGGGAAGAAGAGAGAAAGAAAAACAGAAATTCAGTCGATGTATAGTTATGGTAAGCAAAGATGGATAGTGGCTAACAGTGGAATCCAGGACGCGCTTTTCATCCTATTTGGGACTCGTCAGCTGGATGTACCTGCATCTCAGAGTTGATGTTCACTCTGGTACTCGAACCCAGTCTTGGACTCCACTGCTAGCCACTATCCATCTCTGCTTATAATGCTTGTGAATTAAGGCTATATCGAGGCAATACGCACATTATGCACATATGCCAATTAGAGACTGACCAGTTGCAGTCCTAACACATCGATGGGAAGATTCAAACAAACAATACTAAATGTATGTTTAGTTAGTTAGTTAGTTATGAGAACAAGTTGTTATAACAGTATATATTATTTTATATAGTTGAAATCATGAGTCAATTGAAGCTAGATCACCATGGAAAACCTCGAAGCACTGGGTTGATGTTTCGTCCTATTATGGGACTCCTCAGTGGCATTGCGCATCCATGATCCCATCCCACGAGATTCGAACCCATGACCTACCAGTCTCGCGCGCGAGCACTTAACCGACAGACCACTGAGCCGGCATCCAGAGGTGTTAATGTCTAACTTCAACCAATCCACGAAATCGAGCAACAGTCCGTCATTGTCTTCAGTGAGTTACCATCCCACAGCTGACCTGGTTGAACTCCACTGGTCACTGCTTCTCACTAGAACTCCAGGAAATACCTCATGGAGCCAGTCACTAGTGAGCATATGATGATTATCAGAAGGGGGTTTTGTGGAGATTTTAGTAATTTTATATAGTTGAAATCATGAGTCAAATAAAGCTAGAGCACCATGGAAAACCTCGAAGCACTGAACGGCCATTTCGTCCTATTGTGGGACTCCTCCTCAGCACTGTGCATCCACAATCCCGCCTCACTTGGTTATTAGTACTACTCTAATAATAGACCTAATCCTAAAGTTGTAGAGTTGTCATGATATGACTATTTAATCTATAAGATCTTACGTGAAAGTTACATCATTGTCTATACTGACTCGTTCTATCATAATCATCACCAATATATGATAGAGAACACATTTAAGCTAAAGATAGAATAATATATTTAATATGAGTAAAGACACGTTATACAGAATGACCACATCTGCAACGCTAAACCATGCCATCCAATTCAATTGAATTAATCCTTACCTCCGTCTCTATAACTGACCTTCTGTTCATGTCAGTTGTTGAATATAAATCTTTTTAGTAATTATATACCTAGCTTCAAAAGTCTTATGGTTAGTGTCTAATGCCACTACATTATAATTTATTGTGTTCTTTCAACTAGTTTGTGCTTTACTTTCCTCATTCACCTATTTTTTCCCTGAAAATGAATGAATGTATAATGATATAATTATACTTTTTTAATATGACTTAGTTTTCATAATCAATGACTTAAATGTAAAGTGTTTAACACTTCTGATAAAGTTTTTGAATTGCATTTAATGTGATGGCCATTTACATGTACTAGAGTGTGTGCTACTTATATCGACATAAGTAGTATATAACACTAGTCAGGTATAGAATGTCTGGTAGCAGAAGGTTGAGTAGATCGAGGAGGGAAGAACGGCAACAGAAAGCGATTGGTATGGAAATGCAGGAACAATAAAGTCTGAGACGATTGATTGACATTTGCAAAAGGAACAGTCACGTTTGTTCACCTCAGTACTATTGAGTAATTCTTAATTTAAATGAAAATGATATTTTAAACGTTATCATGTTTGCTATGAATTTTTTTTAGTTCTTAGTAATGATTATTTTCAAACAATAAGTTTTCACAGTTGAATTCACGAGCCGATCTAAGCTAGACCATCATTAGAAACGTGGAGGCACTGGACGACCGTTTCATTCTAGTACTGGACTCCTGAGCAAAGCGTATCTACAATCCTACACACGGGACTCAGACCTAGGACTTTTGGTCTTGGGCGCGAAAACTTAACCTTGAAGATACGACTAGTATTCTAGTTTGACAACTATTAACCAGTAACACCTATATTCGAATCGTCTCCCAATTAGTTACAACCAGAAGTCAGATGCGAAGAGGTAGGAAAGATATATTTGATGCGTTATCAATATATCGAGAAGCGGTTGCTCTAATCTGGCTAGTGAACGTTGGAGCTGTTTTCTACGCTGAGTCGTAACGTGATCTAGTACGGATACATGACCGAACGCCTTCAGTTAAACAAGTTCACTAAAACTAATGTGGTCAGCATCCAATGTCGAACACTTAAGAAGCTATCGATTTTGGGGAATTATTTACAGCTACAACCTCTTGACCACTGGGTCGGCATTCGATGCTGTTAGTGTCTATGTTCTTGCGAAACCCTCCCCCTGGATTCGAATCCCATGTATGCGATCGTGGATGCACACCGCCTAACAGTTCCATACTACGATAAAGCGGTCTTCCAGTGTTTCCATATTTTCAATGTTGATCTAGCTTAAACTGATTATATTTATAAAATACGTTTATCCATTAAAATCTCTTTAAGGATATGGACATATCTTTGAATAACTTTGTTTGTTCATCCATTTTAAATAGGTCGGATTTTGTTTTAACTAACTCATTACATCATTAGCAATAAGTGCTTTTGATCAAACTTATCATTGTGTGAAATGATGCGAAACTTAATTGTTAAAAAACACTACAATGATTAGTCAATTATTTTTGTCATTTAGCGGTATACTACTTAAATAGGTTAAAGAAAGAAAAAAAGAATGCCCTACAACAACTTATCTAATATTCATATTTTAAGTGCATAAACGGCTTAAACGGCTTGCGATTGTATATAAATGACAAATAGGGAATGTTTTAAGTAGTAGAGAATAGATGTTCACAACTGTTCAATATATTATACTGAGAATAGTATACATTTTAACGGAATATAAATTATTGAATACTACCATAGTGTGTGCTACTGATATCGACGGATATAAGTAGTATGTATCATCAATTGAAAATGAAATGCCTGGTGGCAGAAGGTTAAAAAGATCAAAGAAAATAGAACAATAACAGAGATTGATTAGTGTGGAAAAGAAAGAACAGTGAAATGTGAGAGGATTGTTTGACTTTGAGATGGTGGAAAAGATTTGTATAGGAGAAGCTGTGAATCACATGTGGAGAAATTCAAACACCTCACTTCTACCCGAAGTTTTTACTGATGATGTCGTTCAGAAGGACGATAAAAGCTCCACGACCGAACCATCCAGCTCAGAGAACAAAACTCCATCAAAAACGATTGATTGATACTTTGCAAATGAAATATTTACTGTCTGCTTCTCAAGTTTTAGTAAGTGATTCTGTAATTTTTGTGTTGAAATACATTCGATTATCCCCATTTATGTTCTCATTCACAAAAGTATTATTCTCATTACTTATCTGCCCGATAAAGTTAGTAAGTAGATTGGGTATAAACATCACTATGGACGGACTTGACACGCATGAGATTGATCACCACTCAGTGATCAATCATTTGTGATTACATCTCACTCCCACAGGAGGTCGGTCGCGGCCCAAATAGCTCAGTGGTAACATCTCTGATTGTGAAGTTGGGTGACACGGTATCGAATCCGTCAGGGAGCACCAGTCCCCTCAAGACTACAGATACACCTTGCTGACGAGTGTCAAGTAGCACGTGACCCGAGTCCAAGGTTTCTTGTTGACCATCTCCAACCACCATCTTATCTCAACATAGAAAGTTAAGGAAAGTTTCTGATTGGTCAAAATTCAATTAATGGATAGATCGAAATAAAACTATTCTATCAGGTTATGAGGAAGATCATAAGCGCCTACGAGGTCATGGATCAGGTTATTATAATAATAATAATAATAATAATGATAATAATATGATAACAGAAAGTTACGTGGGGTAGTTCAGTTCACAGGTACTATTAAATTGTTACAAATAATACAGAATATAATGTAGTAAACTGAAAGGGTAAGTTGAGATTTTATAACACATATCCTTTACAGAAACAGAGAAACGACTGTTGGTGTATAAGAATATTATTAATGATAGTAAAACTGTAATGTACGATGTAAAAGCCGGAGTGCTCTATGAGCGTTGAGTAGTGACGAAGAACTGATAGTCATGAAATAAAGTAAATAAGGTTTAGAACAGTCTACAATGTAAAATAATAAGGTAAATACATAATTAGAAGGGGTTCTTTGTGGAGATTTAGTATTTGCATAGTTGAAATCATGAATCAATTGAAGCTAGACCACCAAGGAAAACCTGGAAGCACTGGATGGCCGTTTCATCCCACAATAGGACGAAATGGCCGTCCAGTGCTTCCAGGTTTTCCATGGTGGTCTAGATTCAATTGACTGATTATTTCAATTATGAAAATACTAAATTGTCCACAAAACCCCTTCTGAAATAGATATAGGACTGTACAAATGAAGGAGATTCATCTTTCTTTTTCGAAGTCATAAATGAGCTCTTTAGTTTTAGTATAAGAGTCTGGTTTAGTCGGTAATAGGATTTTTAAGTAGGAAGTGAAGCTAATTTAAGGTTAACATACATGAGTCTAAGGGTTCGTCCTCATAAGAAAGCAACATCAGCATCATTGATAAGTTGTTTCCCACTAGATGATAAGGAGCCATATGTCAACATAATGCTCTGACGTACAGACATTGGTGTATTGAAATTATCGCCCAGTCATCATGTTTTATGGTCAGAAACACCAAGCACAGAGCCGGTCGAAAAGCCGCCAAACAGTGACTGAATAGTTAAAAATAACAAATGAAATCTTGATATCAGTAGTGTGCACCATCTTTCTTTTCTAAAGACATCTTAAAAGATCGGTACACTCTGAATTGTACGTTGATGATGATGATGTCGTCAACCAAGGCTTCCAAAATAGACGATCCAACTTAGAGGACATATAAGATAGTTTTTAACACTAAATGAAGTTACTTGAAGAATGTATCACTATTTTACTTCTCAGTCATTTACTGAAATGAATTGGATGTTTGTCTATTATAACGAAAATTTCAAAAACGTTTTACCATACTGGAAAATCGGAAGCACTGGAAGACCCTTTCGCCCATAGTATGCGACTCCTCAGTTGTACACACCCATGACTCTGCCGCCGTGAGTAGAAACTAGAACCTTTTGTCTCTCACACCAACGCTTAACCTTTAGACTATTGAACCATAACCCAAGTCTAACTTCATAGAAATAACTGTGGTAACCAATGAAAATATGCCCAATTGGCGATTGAAAAATGATAATCTAGATTATAGAAAGATTAAGTTAACCATTTTTAAGTGATTAACTCAAGAGTATATCAACTTAGTAACTAGGGGCAATGATTGTAATGATTTCTGCTGTTTTCCTTTAATTCCTAATTATATTATTATTTCCCGCTAATTGACACTCATTTTTAATTCATAATTGCTGGATACTCTCCAAAATAGGTCAAATTATGGTGAACGAGAAATCAGGTGGGGAAGATCATCTGATTACATAGTGGGTTGGTAAAATATAAAAATCATACATTAAATACATCATTTACATATGGTCTTTGAATTGTCCTTTACCTACTCTATTATTCTTTAAATTTTGTTGTTACTTTGATTGCTGTCCGTTTCAAATTAAACCTACTGGTTGGCGTTTTTTAGGCAACACTTTTTCTACGGGATGGGGTTGCCGATCCCACGCCCAACCCTCTTCTTTTACCTGGGCTTGGGATCGGCATTAACTCTAGAAGAGCTACAAGCGGAGTTACTTCGAATGGAAGGATGAAACATAATGGTATCATACTTGAAGTAATACTAAATAAATTTCAAATATTATATGCGAAGTTGTTAGGAAACGTGTACTAGGTAAGCATGGCAAATCGATTGATGAATTAGTGAAACTTTATCAGTTGAGATGGCTGGGACACGTTACGTATGCCCAACCACCGACTGCCCCGACGTGCAAAGTTTTATGGTGTAGGAGTAGGTTGGAAGAAAGCTAGGGGCGGCCAGACCAAAACATGGCATAAATCCATGAAGTCACTGACAATTGGACTGAGCCATGTTGGTAGGTGTAGACTACCTGGTTGGGATTCGCGAGATGATAGCAACCGATGGTTAGAGACCTTGAATGACATGGCTGAAAATCGTTTGCAATGGCTTAGGTGCATCCACTCTTTGTGTTCTCCTGAATTCTAATCTTGTGAATTCTTCATGTCCCTTTCTTTTTTCTCTTTTCAAATTTATTTCGCTAGATCATACTCCTTCAATAACATCTTCAAACCTTAATCTTTCTGATTACTGCTTATACTGTTACTATCTCTACTACCTTGGGATTCGAATTGACAACTGCATCTCTATGCTAATGTGGTATGGCAACTCGAACTGATGTACGTACGTACGAAGTTCTACGTTGTGACTGACTGACTGTCAAACTTGCTAGAAATATACTTTAAAGCTACTAATCCAAAGTTAACTTTACAGACATTCCCTTATTGTATTTTCTTCTCAAATTCTAATTTCTTTGTCAAAACTGTCAGATACTACTCATTAATTCATGAAAAATAAAAATGGAACACATTCATTAGACCGTAAATTATTGATTTTTTTTGTACATATCATATGCAGATGAGAAAAGTGATAAATTTTAAGGAAGTAATTTTTACAGTTTATCTTATGGAGTGACCTTAGTTACATACCGATTAGATGTTTTGTCCTCAAGCAGGACACCTTAGCAGTATTGCATTACAATCCTACCAGAGACTGAATCTATGACCTAGAGACAAATGCTTAACCTTCAGATCATTAATTGTACATCTTGTGATTTATGTTTATAACTTCAGTCAATTTTTATGTTATCCAACCATATACCCATGACACTTTTCGGTACTTGCTTTATATATGACATGACTAGATTTGACTAGTCACAGGGTCTTTTATTATGGTTGTATTACACTCTTGTTACTAAGTGATCCAGATTAATTATGTACTGAGCTTTGACATCAACACCTTAGAGATTATATTTGCTTGTAGTGTTTATTTATTTATTTATTTAAACACATAGATATTGGTACAAAAAAGCACCAGATAAATATGCGCCTCACAAATCTCATTTGATTTGTGTGAGGGCTGTGATACTGCCCAGATGCCCAGACTGAAGTAGGTGGTTTTCTTAAGGGGCCACACCCGAAGCCTTTGACCTGAAGGTCTGATCCACAAGACAGTGGAGCATCGTGAGGAGATGCAGTCCCATGGTAGCCGGTGACCAACGATTGATTCATACGCTATTTGTTCCCTCAGCAGGATACTGGAGCCAGTCCATGTGCACCATTGGTTTGGAATGAGGGTTTTCCAACTCCCCTAGATGGACGCGTCGTGTCCACCAACCCTGTTAAAGCGCTGGACATTCGCTTTTCGTCCTCACAATTTCATAAACAACAGTAATGCCACTGTGAGAAGGCAGTGAGTAAGACTTGCCTGACAGAGGCTATCTATATACGCGTGGCCATGTGAGAGCATTTGGAGAAGGAGAGCGGACTCTCCCCACTCTCGGCCGTACCAGGGCATTTGGGGGCCTTGCTTGTAGTGTACAAATACATATATTATAACATGAAATAGAATTACATAAGGTTTCTTTCAAACAAATTCGTTCTCAGACAAAGAGATAAGCAGATAATATATGGATATCTATATATGTGAATACATATAATCTATCTGATATCATTACAGTTAAACATGTGAAGATCAAATAAGGTCACACAATAATTTATATCTGTCTATCATATCAATTCGCAATATGATTCGAGTGTAAATAGGTCACTGGATTCTCATTGCAACTCCTTGAATTATCCCGTCAGTAGGAACACATGTGATTATAATTCATATATGGAGTTTTTGGAGATTCCTGAATCATGTAGGTTATATTATGAAATGACCTTAGTTTTACAACTGTTGAAAACCAGAATAAAGTGAACAGCTGTTTTTTTTTCTCACCGGGGAATGGGAACATCAATGTGTATAGATGAGGAATCCAGTACTAGGATAAAAAAAACTGTCCAACATGTCTTGGTTTTTAATAGCTGCCTCACCATGATCAAATTGTAATATAAACTCTCTACAAATCATCTATACCAAAATGGTTTATTGACTTGCGATATAGACATTGACAAGTAATGACATTCATATACAGTCAATAGTGTACATAGTTCATGTTTCATATGTATATTTTTCTAGATTTTATGAGACATAGAATAAAAGAAACAGGACATTGACAGTTGTTGAAATGATTGTAATTGAACTGGTATTCGTTTAACTTAGTTTTGATTGTTTGAATGCTTCCCATTGATGTTTAGGACTACAACTGGTCAGTCTCTTATTGCTTATAATGTTTGTGAAATATGGCTATATTGAGGTAATACGCACAGTATGCACATATACCAATAAGAGACTGACAAGTTGCAGTCCTAAGCATCAATGGAAGATTCAAACAAACAGTACTAAATGAATTCAAACTTCACCCTATTGCATAAGCAAGTGGCCATCAGGACTCAGAAGCTGAGTTGATATCATTAGTCGATTGAAGCTAGATCACCATGCGAAACCTGAAAGCACTGCTTGGTGGCCGTTTCTTTCTAATGTGGAACTCTTCAGCAGTGTGCATCCACAATCCAACTCGCGAGATTCGAACCCAGGACCTACCTGTTTCGCGCACGAGCACTTAACAGATAGACTACTGAACCGGCCAGCCCCCAACGGTGTTAATGTCTAACTTGAAGCAATCCACGAAATTGGGCAACCGTCCACCATTGCCTTCAGTGAGTTGATATCTCACAGCAGACCCGGTTGAACTCCATTGGTTACTGCTTCTCACTAGAATTCCAGGAAATACCTCATGAAGCCAGTCACTAGTGAGTATATGTTGATTATAATCAGAAGGGGTTTTTGTGGAGATTTTAGTAATTTTCTAGTTGAAATCATGAGTCAATTGAAGCTAGACCACCATGGAAAACCTGGAAGCACTGGATGGCCGTTTCACCCTATTGTGGAACTCCTCAGTTGGTGTTTACTCTTCGTGTTTAGTATAAAGCCCAGTACATATTGAACTGTTTTGGTGAATTAGTGTCTTTTCAAATTATGGATGCCGAAAATTCAATGAGTTTATGATCTGATCGTAAATTAGTGTAGTGAACGAGAACACAAGTGGCGGACAACCAAATGTATTTCAACACACAAATTACAGAACATCTAAGAACCATAAAGTAAATACTTCATTTGCGAAATATCAACCAATCGTCTCAGACTTCATTCATTTTTCGTTCCCACACTAATCATTCCCTTTAATCGTTCTATTTTCTTTGATCATTTTAACCTTCTGCTTCAAGGCATTTCATTTTCAATTGATGATATATACTACTTATATCTGTCGATATCAGTAGCACACACCATAATCAGAATAATTGTTTGTTATCATCTATTGTCTGAATTGACTAGGAGAATATTACAAATAGGACTAAGTTAATAAATATTGAATGACTATAGTCCCAAGCCAAAGGAATTTTTAGTATATACTAACTGACTATTATATGAACATATAAGTAGTAACTGTATCTGTGTAAATAATTCATCCATTTTAATCAGAAGGCGTTTTGTGGAGATCTCAGTATTTTCATAGTTGAAATCATGAGTCAATTGAAGCTAGACCACTATGGAAAACCTGGAAGCACTGGACGGCCGTTTCTTTCTATTACGGGACTCCTCAGCAATGCGCATCCACGACAACGCACTCCAGAGATTCGAACCCAGGACCTACCAGTCTCGCGCCATAGCACTTAACCGATAGACCACTGAGCCTGCCGGCGTCCAATGGTGTTAATGTCTAACTTCAACCAGTTCACGAAGTTTTAGCAACCGTTCACCGATTGTCTTCAGTGAGTTACTATCTCACAACAGACGTGGTTGAACTCCACTGGTCACTGCTTCCCACTAGAACTCCAGGACATGTATCTTGAAGTCAGCCACTAGTGAGCATATGATTATCATCCATTTTAATTCATGTACCCTTATATTGAGTATAAATTCTTACAATAGTATCTTATGGATTTTGATCAACGACTTTAACATAGTTAAGTAAAAAGTTGGATAGTCTTTATATCTACTAACAAAATTAAGTGATTATGAGGCAGGAATTGTCTTACTTAGGTAACCTTAATACATCTTATTCTTAGCAGGACATATTAGTTGGATTCATGTTTTCTGTTTCATCAGATATAATAATTGTCAAAGACATTAGATTCATCTCGTAATCACCAATGAGACTTCGTCTTAATATAAGTCACCTAGTCAATATTTAATGAAAAACAGTTATTCACTTGGTATTGTTTCTTTGAATGCTTCCCATTGATGTGTTAGGACTGCAATTGATCAGTCTCTTCTTTACATACGTGCGTACTGTGCTTATTACCTCGATATAGCCTTAATTCACAAGCATTATAAGCAAAGATGGATAGTGGCTAGCAGTGGAATCCAGTTTGACGCGCATTTCGTCCTATTCAGGACTCGTCGGCCGGGACTCGAACCCAGTACCTTTCTTTATCAGGACTCAGCAGCTGAGTGGATAACACGATGGCGTTTGAAGCGAAAGGTACTGGGTTCGAGTCACAGAATTAACATCAACTCAGATGCAGGTATATCCGAGTGACGAGTCCAAAATAGGACGAAACGCGCGCCCTGGGTCATGAGTCAGTTGAAGCTAGACCATCATGGAAAACCTCGAAGCACTGGAAGGCCGTTTCGTCCTATTGTGGAACTCGTCAGCAGTGCGCATCCATGATCCCACCTCGCGAGCGAAATTCGAACCCAGGACCTACAAGTTTCGCGCGCGAGCACTTAACCGATAGACCACTGAACCGGCCAGCGCCAAACGGTGTTAATGTCTAACCTCAACCAATCCACGAAATTGCGCGACCAACTTCCATTGTACTGAGGCAGATACCTGTCTTTACCTGACATGGATTAGTTCTACTGGTCATGACTTCTCACCAGAACTCCAGGACTTACCTCATGAAGCCAGTCACTAGTGAGCACTATTCCAATTCTTCATAATAATCAAATGGATATAAATCTTTAATAGAAATATCATTTACATATTTCAATATTTACTTTTACTGAACTAAATAACAAATCAAACAAAACAAACAAACTTTATTATTCATGCATAGAACTAATAGTTTAGTTAAGTATAGATGTAAACTAAGAAAGTCCAAATAAACATAATTATATAAACAGCATTTCATATCTCATGAGATTCTATTATTATTATTATTATTATTATTATGTAGTTAATAGAACAACTGACTAGATCAACATAATCATTAGGTTGTGTTATAACTTGTAGGTCTATAGGTTAATATAAAGCTTATTATAAGGAGAATATGAATGTTTTGGTTTCAAGTCCCAGAGTGAACATCAACTCTGACAGGTAGGTACATCCAGCTGACGACTCCCCAATAGGACGAAACGCGCGTCAAACTGGGTTCTAGTGCTAGCTACTATCCATCTTTGCTTATAATGGTTGTGAATTAAGGGTATATCGAGGCAATTACGCAGAGTATGCACATTTGCCAATTACATACTGACTAGTTGCAGTCCCAATACATCAATGGGAAGCATTCAAACAAACAATACTAAGTGAAGTAAATCAAACGTTTTGCCTGGCAATCTGGTCCAAGCTTTCTTTAAGCAGCTACCACTTAATTCATTTTGATAAATGTAAGAAGTTTAAATACAATTCTTGTTAGTCTGTTTATGATCGTATCTGTCGGTGCTTTTATACTACCATCTTATCAGGTTCATGACAGCGTAAACTATATTATCATTTTGTGGCTTGCTTGAATCTTCTATCTAATTATACCGGTATATTCTTACTGGTTTGTGCATATTTTCTTGAAAAAGCTTGAACCAGATTGCCAGGTGAAATGTTGGATTTACTTCAAATTCACTTCGCTGAGATTTTACAGATATATATTCTTCTTATTTAATGTCTTACATCAACTCGGTGCCTAAATGCTGTGAAACTATTCTCTCTAATTTAGACGAAAGTTCTTATATATGTATAGTATGGGTTCATAAGATAGATCCGAACAGTTGCCATCCATAATTCTTGTCGGAATATAACAGGTTCATTGAAAAAAAAATTTTATTTCAATGAATTACATAACTTTATAGAATGAATTGTATGTGAATTTGTAGTTTTAATAGGTCCTGGGTTCGAATCTCGCGAGGTGGGATCGCGTATGCGCAATGATGAGAAGTCTCATAATAGTACGAAACGGTCGTCCAATGCTTCCAGCTTTTTCATGGTGATCTAGCTTCAATGGACTCATGGTCTCAACTATTGAAAAATTTTATAGTTGAATTCATGAGTCAATTGAAGCTAGACCACAGTTTGTGCGTGAGACTGGTAGGTCATGGGTTCAAATCTCACGAGGAAGATCATGTGTATGCAATACTGAGGAGTTCTTTACTAGGATGAAATGGGTGTTCAGTGCTTCCAAAGGCTATTATTATACGATTGACCATTCTTAAGTTATCCCCAGTCTATTAATTACAGTCTCCTATATTCACAGCCACATTTGGCTAGATCTTGTACAAATGTTATTAACTATTTTATGGTGTGATGTGGTCTGTTTAGAATTTATAAAAATCCAGTATATTTAGAATGCATGATTCGTATCGCAAAGGCTGAGATTGATGTTCTGAACTTAACATATAGGACTAGACAGGAAAAAGGACCAATAAATACTCTAGACTCCTCGTACGGGTTTGGTGTGTCATTGGTCCTATCGATAATTGGCGGTATCATTACGTTATATATTAATAGAGCACAAGGCTAAAGTTGTAACACTTTCATAAAAGAGTATATAAGACAAACACAAGGATTTATATATATTACGACAATGATATTCCTCTTATCAGAAAGACATTTTATGGAGATTTTAGTAATTTAATAGTTGAATTCATGGATCCATTAAAGCGAGACCACGATAAAAAAACAACCCTGAAAGCACTGGACAACCATTTCATCCTAGTATGCGACTCTTCAGTAGTGAGCATCTATGATCCCTCTCTCGGGATTCGAACCCAGAACTCAAGAAATTCAACTATTCAATTATTAATAATCTTCACAATACCCCTTTCTAATATTATTATTATTATTTATTTATTTACTGTACAAGTGCAAACATATCATTTTTTTTTCATTTTATTCTAATCAATTACTTACTTACTTACTTATTTACTCCTGTTACTCCCAATGGAGCATAGGCCACCGACCAGCATTCTCTAATCCACTCTGTCCTGGGCCTTCTTTCCTAGTTCTATCCCAGAACAGATTGGGTTGGAGAATGCTGGTCTAATCAATATTCTATAGAAAAATAGAAAAAAGTAAACAAACAAAATTTATTTACTTTTTTCTTTCATTTATTTACATAAATGTTAATGAATAAAAAAAAAGAAAAAAATATTTACTCATGAAAGACGGGGGGAGGGATGGCGCGTGGGTGGGGGTAGGCGCGGGATAAATAAAACCTAGAAATTCAATTATTATAATAATCATCGTTCCCCCCTTTTTATTTGTTTACAATTATCATTGAATAATAATAATAATAATAATAATAATAAATATCTATATCAATATTTGTTAAATTAAACTTTTCTTTTATGGATATTTTTGTTTGTTTGTTTTTTCTCAACAAAAAAACAAGAAAAAAAAGAGAGAAAGTTCGAGAAAAGAAAAACACCTTGAACTAATCACTCATATTACATAATAAAAAAAACAATACGGACTTGATAATTATTCATAAAGAGTTCATAATCCGTTAATTTATTCGTATCACTACTACTATATGGTATACTACTTATTTTGCTAGATATAAGTAGTATGTAATACATATCAGTAGATGAATATATATGACTATGAAGAAAATAGAAATGGAATTAGAAAGGAATTATGAATCGGAAATATTATATAGAATGTGAAGGAGATATTCTATTGCCCGTATATGTGAATCCAATGAGATCAGATGATTGATTGCTATCGAAATATACATTCCATCAATCTACGTACATAATCGTCGACTTAAATCGTGTTATTGAATGACGGAATTAAATAATTTTATATAGTTGAAATCATGAATCAATTAAAGCTAGACCACCATGGAAAACTTGGAAGCACTGGATGGCCGTTTCATCATCTTGTGAGACTCCTCAGATACGAAAATGGATTTGGAATACGTATATTTCATACAATCGTTGATTGGAAAGTGAAGTAAAACAAAATGATACGCAATGGAGAAGGCGAGTGAGCGAACTCAATTTCACAAGGCGTGAATCGATATTTATAGTTAGATAAAAATAAGTTACAGATGTATGATAAATAGGATAAGAAGTGCTCAACCATACACTCATATACAAACAACCTAGATTGATAAGTGAATAATTAACAAAGTCAAAATGTAACTTAAGAAGAATGAATAAATTAGGTTGTTTGGAGGCTAGAATAAGTTATGCGAGCTTAACATAGCAACCGACACTAAAAAAAAATGATGGATTCCACTGCTATCCACTATCCATCTTTCCTTACAATAGTATAATATAATACTGATAATCTTTATCTTCTTCTATTACCCTATCAAAAATAAACATTATAAGGGATACAATTCTTTTATCTAAGTACATAAGATGTAAACTTGTAATTCATTAACATTTGAAATAGACTTTTAATCTTTAAATCCATTTCCATTCACTATTAATAAAGTAAATAACAAGTTTACCCTAGAAACAATAATGTACTGGTATATATCGATTTTTTCAAAAAGAAATGGCTATAAATTATTGATGGGAACTTTATTATTATTATTATTATTATTAGTAGTAGTAGTAGTAGTAGTAGTAGTAGAGGTGGTAGTAGTAGTGTGGTGTGGTCTACTTATATCTATATAAGTAGTATATCGTGTTGGTCAGACATAGAATGTATTTTGGCAGAAGACCGATGAGCAAAGAACTGAAATGAAGCGCAATCGTTTGCAAAATGCATGAGCAATGAAATTAGAGAAGAAACAGAGAAGATTGAAACAATTGGTTGTTAATTTGCAAATTGACTGTTCATTGTTTGGTTATCAGAATTTACTGAGATAGTCTGTAATTTTTGCTTAAATACATTCGATTGTCCCCAACCGGTGTTTTGTTCACTACAGTAGTAGTATTACCATTATGCATGGCTTTATTTATTGTCACATTTATATTCAATGATAAAGATCATATAAGAAGAGACGAAGATTAACAGAACTATATGATGATAATATATGAGTGTAATACATTTCGAACAATCTGATCATACATTATATCTTTGTTACATAAAAGGTCAACTAGAATGGACGTATCAATTTATAAGAGATATGTGGACGATATCTTAGTTATCTATGAAAGGAAGGAGGATATGAATTGTTTATTGAATAAAGTTAATACTCTCTAAAACCACATTAGTCTCGAAGAGGAGAAGAATGATCAGCTTCCTTTTTTGGATATACTTCTAAGTAGACGAGAAGATGGCTCAATCAAACGATCCATTTTTCAAAAACCAACGTGAACAGGTCAATACCTTAGTTATTATAGTTATTGCCCTGTGCAATACGAACAAGGTTTGATAAGGTGCCTATTTAATAAGCTTGATCGTATTTGCACAAATCACGCTATTGATGATGATGTTAAGTTGTTAAACAAAACATTAATGGGGAATGGTTATCCACTTAAAGTTCTAAATAGACGGAAAGTTCATGGTACAGTGAGACCTATTGTAGCCTTTGTGGAAAACAAGCCTGTCTACATCACCTTACCATTTACAGGTGATTCAAATAGGATTTCATTGAAACAAAGGCTTAAATCAATCATCAACATAACGTATTGTACAACGAAGGTCATTATCAAAGAAAAAACGAGGTCCATGCTTCTTCCAAAACCTAGAAGACATGAAAACGATTGTATCACATCCCACTGTATTTACTAATTTAAATGTGTGCGTGGCACACATAAATAGGGAGGAGTATTCGTGATCTCAAAATTAGGGTGTGTGAACATGTACTGAAATGGTTACAGAAACAAATAGAATTAAATGACCCGATAACAGTAGAGGATAAATATCCATTATCCTCTATTACCAAACATATCTTCGAAACAAGCCATAAGATTGATCCTAACTCGGCTTTTGTGGTATCGTATACTAAGGTTTATGGAAGCCTTAGCCATACGAAAATTTAAACCCCCTTGTGTATTCAAAAACAGTTTGTTCTCACCTTAAACCTACCCTGGTAAGATTAACTTATTATCCAGAGTGATTAAGTTTCAAATTGTTTTCATATTATTATCATTATTGTTATTATTATCCTTCTCTACACTTACTTCCCATTTCCAGCCTAGTTGGCCTTTTATTTTTATGTATAAATGTTCTTAACAACTATATAATGTGTGATCAGATTGTTTGAAATGTATTGCGCTAATAATCATAACACAGTTCTGATAATCTTCGGCAAGGTCGTGGATGCGCACTGCTGAGGAATCCCGAAATAGGACGAAACGGCCGTCTAGTGCTTCCAGGTTTTCCTTGGTGGTCTATCTTCAATTGACTCATGCTTTCAACTATAACAATGTCATGTATGTTAGGTCTTTCTTAGTACAGATCGAATCCTATCAACCGAATCGCAGTGTATCCACTAATCTAGGTGACTCAATACGGTGTACACTATGTTGAGATAAGATGGTGATTGGAGGTAGTCAACAAGAAAACATGGACCTAGGTTTCATGCTACTTGGCACTCGTTAGTAATCATGTATTATTATTCTTTATATTCTATTACATTTGGACTTAGCAATTTTTTTGAATTCAATAGTTATTTTGTTTGACTAAACTAAATAAACTGATAAAAACTATCGAAATCTATTGAATATTTATAGTAGCTGGAAGAATTATTGAAAACTTGGTTACTTACTTACTTACACCTGTTACTCCCAATCCAGCATAGGCCGCCGACCAGCATTATCTAACCCACTCATTCCACGGCCTTCGCTTGTAGTTCTATCCAATTTTTGTTCATTCTTCTCATGTCTGCCTCTATTTCTCGGTTTAATGAGTTCTTCGGTTTTTCTCTTCTCCTTTGGCCTTCGGGATTCCCTGTGAGGGCTTGTCTTGTGACGCAGTTCGGCGCTTTCCTTAATGTGTGTCCTATCCACCTCCAGCGCTTCTTCCTCATTTCCTCCTCCGCTGGATGGATTCTGATTTGTTCTCTCCCACTGTAGGTCGTTGCTGATAGTTTCCGGTCAACAGATCCGAAGTATTTTGAGTAGACAACTGTTAATAAACATTTGTTTCTTCTGGATGATGGCTTTCGTAGTTCTCCAAGTTTTCGCTCCATACAGTAGAACTGACTTGACATTTGTATTGAAAATTTTGATCATAATGTTGGTTGATAATTGTTTTGAGTTTCAACGTTCTTCAGTTGTAAATATGCTGCTCTTGCTTTGCAGAACCGTGCCTTCGCATGTGCATCAGATCCACCGTGCTCACCAATGATGCTCCCAGATATGTAAAGGTTTTCACATCCTCATCTTTGAAAGTATTTAATACTATATTCAGACATAAAACTTTCAAGTAGTCAATTTAAGGGCGTTACCTTAAATGAGACAGTTATCATTGATTATATTAAATGATTGTAAGTCAAACAATATCATAAACTGATTGAAGCTGGAAATGGGAATAAGTCAATTTAAAACTCAATTGTCTAAAAATAATGTAGTTGTCATGAAATCTGAATGCCTTAGGTCCCTTGTTGAAAGGTTAGAGATATCAAGAAATCATGGACTTACGCTGCATTATGTTGGAGAACTACCGAGAAGGAGTATCTTCAACTTTGAGAGGATCAATTTCATCTGTAGGACTCAAACATGGTTCAAACAGTGTACATGACGATTATTATCGTAGTTATTATTAGTAAAATAGAATGATAAGTAAACCAGAAAATCCAAAAAAGTACTTCAGTCCTAAAACTAGACATTATTCTTCAAAAAGCGGAGTTCTATATGCTTACAGTATAGTTGGTAATGGACTAAATATACTCTAGATTTAGATCTTTGTACTTCCCTATAATGTGGGATTGCAGCGTATTTTGACTTCTTTTTACTTAATCTTACTTTAATACCGCTGTTTTTGTAATCGTTCGGAAATTTTCATCTTATCTGAAACTATATTTCTGTCAATGTGGTAAGTCGTGGTGGAATTAGGAGGTTTCTATGAGTATTTAAGTCTAATCTTGTATTACTTTTCTGACATTTTTGTAAAGAAGGCTTAGGCTACTCATAAGTAGTTAATAACCAAATGGCTTCATTCTTATTGGTGATTTTCATACTGAGTGAACCCATGTTATGGTTCAGGGATTCTCTATACAGTTGACTTATTTATATTCACATTAGTTATGTTATGATTTTTACAACTTTGATTGGGGTCCATAGTAATGACTAATGGGAGACTAATCTTACATCAAAGTGGATTCAGTGGTACAGGATAGAAAAGGTAGCAACTACACGTGAAGAAGAATGAGAGAAGATAGGACCTTCACGAGAAAAAACAATCAAGTATCATAGTCCATATAGTACTAAAAGTGAGGATGGATTCGGCACTTATAGATGTGATTTACATGGCACAGTGTGTAGCCCCCTAAGAAAACCATCTGCTTCAGTCTGGGCACCTGGGCAGTATCACAGCCCTCACACAAATCAAATGAGATTTGTGAGGCGCATATTTATCTGGTGCTTCCTTGTATCAATATTTATGTGTTTAAATAAATAAATAAAATAAACAAGTGATATCTCGTGGGTCATACATATGACAATGAAGATACCACCAGTATTGTAGTTTGGCAACTCTTTACCAGTAACAACTTCTATAATCGAATCGTGCCCACCCAGTTAAAATCATAAGTCAGAAGCGAGGAGGTTGAAAGATATATTTGATGGGTTATCAATATATCGAGAACTGAATGGTCTAATCTGGCTAATGATCGTAGGAGATGTTTCCCACGTCGTTCTGTAACGTGATCTGGTATGGATGCATGACCGAGCGCTTTCAGTTAAGCGAGTCCACTAAAACCAATATGGTCAGCATTCAATATCGAACACTTACAGAGCGATTGATTTCGGGGAATTATTTACAGCTACAATAACATACCCTACTTCACATTTTAATGGTTGTCACTATTTTGAAAATTGATAATCTACAAAACAAACTACTGATGTTGTTACGTCCTTGATCTATCTACCCACTTTAGTGCCGAGGATAACTTGTCTAATGTAGATTAAAACCTTGACGCGATAGGCTGACTGGCTTAACCTTGAGGCTAGTATGTGTGAGTTCGAAGCGGGGGTAGATTGACAAAAACTATTCTATCCCTGATTAGCTGACAAGCACGCGCGAGAGGGAGAAGACAAGACAACTGGAACACTACTCCCTTTATTCCAATCCCGATCTGATACCCAAATTCCGAATTCAGATTAGTGTAAAAAGATACATGAATAAATAGATGACTAACCTGACCACAACATACAATAATTAGGAAAATACAATTATAGATCAGTTGAAGTTAGACAGTAACACTGAGCCGGCCGGCTCAGTGGTCTATCGGTTAAGCGCTCCAGCGCGAAGCTGGTAGGTCCTGGGTTCGAATCTCGCGGGTGTGGGATCGTGGATGCGCACTGCCACTGAGGAGTCCCATAATAGGACGAAACGGCCGTCCAATGCTTTCAGGTTTTCCATGGTACTCTAGCTTCAATTGACTCATGATTTCAACTATGAAAATACAATTATGTTCAAAGCTGAGGGATTAGAGTAGAAAATAAAGTACAAAAGGTTACGTCTAAATTACAATAGCTTTGGAACGGAAAAGGCTATGGCAGTGTATCATACATCAAACAAAAGCTTATGATCTGTATAATAGACTAGGGGTAAAATTAAATGTTACTATTTTATAAGCTTTGAATGAAATGAAATAACATCCCCCCCAAAAAAATAGTTTCCCTAGTTTGTTAAAGCTTCTTGTTTCCCGGTTCACATCAGATATCAACATTCCCTCCCCCTGTTTTCTTTTTTTTCTTTTCTTTCTCATTTAGGTTCATCCCCTTCATTAACATGTGCATTAGGTACAAATGGTTATCAAATTAATAATAAAGATTTATTATCTTTTCTATTTAGTACAGTATTAACTTATATGGTACCATGTATATTATTAATATTTATTAATTTAATAATACTTATTAAATTAATTAGTATTAAATCAAAACGACGTATATTATGTAAAACAATTAATAATAATTTAAAATTTATGAATTGGAGTAATGATGAACAAATGAATTTATCATTAAATGAATTTACATCAATCAATAAAACATTATCACCACCACCACCCCCAGCAACAACAACAACCCTAGCAACATCACCACCACCCCCAGCAACAACAACATCCCTAGAAACAAAATCACCATCACCCCTAGCAACAACAACAACAACAGAACAAGAGAATTCATTTCGATTAACAATGAATTCATTAATAAAACGTCGTCGTCATACAATTATAGAAGATCGTAAAGAGTTAGGTCGTATTGTAGCATTATTATTATTATCATTTTTTTATTTATGTTTTACATTTCCAGTTAGTATTAGTTTAACAATAAGAGCTAATTTAAATTATAAACATACAAAATGTGAACATTTATTATATGCCCATTTATCACGTTTATTAACATCAATAAAAGATATAAATTATGCATTAAATGGTTATACATATACTGTATTCTTTCAATTTTATCGTAATAAGCTATGGAATATATTAACATGTAAATGTACAAAGAAAAAGAAGAAGAGTAGCCCTAGAAACATGAATAGACATCAATATCGTTATCATCAAAGCAAAACAAATACTGGTGAATAATATGGAATACGAAGGTAAACTAATCAAAGGGGGTCTCTCATCGTGTGTGTGTGTGTGTGAAAGAGGGGTGAGAGGGGGTGGGAAAGGAGTGTTATTAAAAACAAAAACCAAAAAAAACATTTTTCACATTCCTCTATGTTACCATTAAAAAATTTCATTGAATTTCCTCTCGTTCTCTCTCGAAAGTTCCACATCATTATTTTGATTATTCCATAATGAAATGAAAAACAACTTCACCAACAACAACAGAAGAGACAAGGCACACTCCTTGTTCTTCGTCTTCTTCTTTTTCTTCAATGTTTAGGCATAATGACATCAATCATCATAAGTCTTATATTTATTTTAAGCAAGAAAAAGAAACGACAATTCACTTACACTCTAATGCATTTCATAATTATCTCATATTTTTTGTTCTTGTTTGTTTGTTTTTTCTATATTTAACATTGAAAAATCATTTATATAATGACTTATTACTGAATATAAGTCAATGTCATATTTGTTTATTTCATTAGTTCTGATCACATTTTATCAGTATTTTCATAGTTGAAATCATGAGTCAATTGAAGCTAGACCAACATGGAAAACCTGGAAGCACTGGATGACCATTCCTTCCTATTATAGGACTCCTCAGAAGTGCACATCCACGATACCACATGCAAGCGAGATTCGAATCCAGTCTCGCGCCGACAGACCGTTGAGCCGGCATCCAACGGTTTTAATGTCTAACTTCAAACAATGCACGAAGTTTGAGCAAATGTTCACCAATTGTCTTCAGTGAGTTGATATCTTTACAACAGACTTGGTTGAACTCCACTGATTACTGCTTCCCACTAGAAGTCCAGGAAATATCTCTTGAAGTCATTCACTAGTGAGCATATGATTATAGATCAGAATGAGTTTTGTGGAGATTTCAGTATTTTCATAGTTGAAATCATGAGTTAATTGAAGCTAGACCACCAAGGAGAGGCGAGATCGTGGATGCACACTGCCACTGAGGAGTCCCATAATAGGACAAATCTGCCGTCCAGTGCTTTCAGGTTTTCCATAGTGGTCTAGCTTCAATCGACTCATGATTTCAATTATGAAAATTTTATTACTCATAATTGCAATTGAACGATTGAATTAATTCATTCAGTATTGTGTCGATTACATTTTGATGTTAGATGAATGAAGATAGTCGATAGGAAACCTTGAACCCATGTAACAAGTTAGCAGGATTACTTTTAATCTTGAGGTTATTGATAACTTATGAAGGATTCTAATTCACATCACCAAGACTCATAGTCTGAAGCTATTCCACTGACTTATTTAAGTCACAAATCATTTTTTGTAGGATTTAGATACGTACGGTGACTGATTATTGAGTAATTATCCTTATGACTGCAGAGATGGCAACTAGTACGAAATCTCAATTAAGGGTATTCTACTGACTACTTCTATACACTCTGTGTCAAGATATAGTTTACGGTTTTATTTATAATAGGAATTAATAGGCATATTCATAGCAATTCATTTACGTTTACAGCTTTTTTCACCATCAGAGTTGAGACAAACTCTAGGCCTGTGATCGGACTCCCTGTTTGAATTAAGTCATGAAGATAAATTCTACAGTTTATTTCGCCTATCCAACTTGGGTTAACTCCGTTTTGGTGACGGTAGCAACAAAAAGTCAAGCACGAATTAAGTTGGAAGAATTTATTTCAACAACTCATTTACTGAGACAGATGTTAAGATGAGAGATAGAGAAGACGGACCAGCCAACTCAGTTTGATTAAATAGTGACTCAATATTCACAGATATGAAAGATACAAACAAGCATAAAGACGGATCGTACGATTATGCTCCCGTGCTCAATGTCACATATATGAATAACAAAATGACTGAGAAAATTAGAACAGTTCATGTAACCTAAAATAAGAATCAATCTTGTACGCGTGTAAAAATGTTATTCGCTACAAGGCACTACATATATGGATAAACATTGGTCATACAGTTTTCAGGAATTGGCTGAAACTGTCTTTGGATGCTAACTCAGTAGCCCAAAAGTAATTCACTCTTCGTCAGAGCTACATATAGTGGGTCCCAGTCTTAACGAAGTCATAGGTATATACAGCAGAAGAAAACTATACTAGTACAAGACAGATGTCCAGTTTTCTTTTATTTTCCAATGGTCATCCAGAAATCAATCGGTAATGCAAAATATCTTCAAACTGAAGAATCTCTACAAATCTCTCATAATAACACATGAATACTACATCAAGCACTAGCATTCCATAACATCTAGAATTTATTATTTGAAAAGGTATCATTCCAGTCTACGTTCTATGATATAAAAAGAATGCTGAACACCGTGGGAACTCAGTGGTACATGATAACATATACCAGCAAAATTTTCAACAACTGTTCATATAGTGAAACAGTATGACTTCTACAAATAATAAAATAGATCATCACACTGAAGAATTGTTTCCGATTGATTAAACTCTGAATAAATTGAAACAGGACATGTATTCCTATTTTAATGACGAAATTATCACCAGATATTTAAGCCTAGGTTTAGGAATAAGATTTAGGCTTTAGGGCTATGATATAGAGCTAGTATTACAGTTTAGGATTAAAATTTAGGTTTAGAAATTATGGGTCCAGGATTTAAAGGATGGTATTAAATTTTACGGTTAGTCTGAAAATACATTTAGTCCTAACTATAACCGTAAATCCTAAACTCTACATCATAATCCTAAGCCATAATACAACACCTATATCAGAAGTCGAGCGTTACAAATCGTCCATTCATATTTACTGCAAACAAATTAACTGAATAGGTGAGAAGCCTGCCAGAGTCACTGGTGTGGACTCTCATGGTCCAGCATTATTAAAACAATTGAAACAGAACAATATAGATCCATTTTACTCCGTCAATTCTTTAATCAACCGAACAGTAGTCACTTAAGTTTAAGAATTAAATAAGAAGACAATTTTAAAGTGGGTGAAAAAACGACTAATTTAATGAAGATTGCACTACGAAATAATCATTATTGAAAAGTAAACAAAAATACCAATTTACTATAGCAGTAATAAATTTACAATTTGCTTTTTAAACGGGTGGATTCGGTTGCGGTTCTCTAACGGAGACGGCTTCGGTAAAGCGCAATGAATTTGTATTCTTTTCCCTATTAATTACTTTGCAGAGTTTAATAGGGACGATAGTCAATCAGTTACAACGTAGAACCCGGCATATAAGTGCATCAGTCTAAGTACACACATTGTCTTAGCACACAGAGAGATAATCCCAAAGTAGTAGAGGTTGTAACAGTATCATTGGTATTAAGAAAGATCGTGCATCGAAGATACGATTCGAGGGAAAATGTGGACTGGTGGAATAAAAAAATTTATTGGGGAGGGGGAGTTAGGAGCTTGCAAACTAAGTGGAGACAGAAACTCCAACCGGATAGTTTGCATCTACCTACATAGCTTAGTCTTTATTTATTTGAACACATAAATATTGGTACAAAGGGGCACCAAACACATGTGCGCCGCACACGTCACTTAATTTGTATGAGGGCTGGGATACTACCCAGGTGCCCAAAACAAACCATGTGGTTTTCTTAGGGGACCACATCCGGAGCCTTTGACCTAAAGGTCTGATCCACAAGGCAATGGAGTAACGTAAAGAGATGTAGACTCACGGTAGCAAATGACCAATAATTGGTTCATATGCCATTAGTTCCATCAGGATACTGGAGCTCATGTGTACTATTGGTTTGGAATCAGGATTTTCCAACTCCCCTAGGTGAACTCTACGTGTCCACCGACCTGGTTAAAGCACTGGACATCCGCTTTTTGTCCCCTCAATTTCGTAAATAACAGTGATGTCGCGAGAAGACAATGAGTAAGACTTCCCTGACAGAGGCTATGTACGCGTGGCCATGTAAGAGCATTTCGAGAGGTAGGGCGGACTATCATCTTCGGTCGTACCAGGGCATTTGGGGGCACTTAATCGAACTATGTATCAGATCGTTCGAAAGTGTAACAAGTCAAAGATAAAATCCACAATTTTTTTTCTACTTTAATGAAGTAAAATTTAGTGAAATATGTACAACTCACACCACTGAAACGATGTGCAGAAATGAATGAGTGAATCACTCACCAAACAAATCAGTTTTTCATTTATTTAGTTGGTATGTAGGATGATAGAGTAAGAGTTGATTCCTTTATTACGAACTGGAACCAGCCAGAAAAGGTACATAGAAAATGAAGCCAAGCTCCATAATCTTCAGTAGTACACATCTATCTCACAGATAATTGAATTCAGCTTTCGTGAAACATAATTCCATACACCAACTAAGTCACAATCAAATACTTCATACGCTTTCAACCTTGATACGACCATAATGTAACCGTGGTCTGCCAAAATCTATTCTTATCCTAGTTTTGCATTACCAGAAAAACTCAAAACATTTCCTAATTGCCTTGAGAAGCCATCGAACATTTACTGGTACAAAATACTTACTTGATGTCATTTCATTTCCATCAACCTTCCTCACCAAGGTTATGAACAAAAATGAACAGTGACATTGAGTATTGGAAAGTTTATGAAATCGATTAACGATACAAATTTTCGAGAGTATATATCCACAAATAATACCATAAATATTTTTTGACAGTATCGTGAGATAAACAACATCTAAGTACTTACTATTATGATTAACCTTCAGATGAATTCTAATAAGAAAACACCATTAGTAGAGTTCAAATTGCGAATCAGGAGTGAGATTTATTGATCAATATCATGTTATGAAGTTGACTAGATTTTGATGATGTGGATGATTGAATTTTAATTAGGTGTTCTAGATGTATTTTATTCGCTGTAAAATCGAATAACTGGGTCTCATAGAAAGGTTACTTCTGGTTCTAGAACAATACTGTGGAAAATATAATATCACACTAATCATTAATTACACATCTTCAAATCCTCTCACAATACCAAAGATACTATAATAGCACAGCTGCATTATTTGGCTTGTTTAAACTAAAAATCAATTCAAACCTTAACACAATCTGTCGGTTTTATTGTGGCTCGACATTTAAGACGCACCGGTGGTCAACCACCCAAAAACTTATGTACTCTTCAATAGTTTTGAATAATGCCACAAACTTGGGAGGGCCACTACTGTACCAAATGGACTGTATAAGAAAAAAAAGACCGAATGATTAAAAGAAATCTTTATAAACTACTGAAAGGATAGATAAATATTTATGAATAAAAATTGGAAGGGCAGAAGTAAACGAAACAAAAATTAATGGAGTACGTTTTTAACAATTTACAGACTACATGCACCCAATTGTTTTCTCAGACAAACCCCAATAAAGCATAAATTAGATTTCCGGTTGAGGTTCTTCTTGGGCTAAAGAGCGTATGACTTCGTCGTCATGGTACTGATTTATATATTCTCTCTTGATATTTTCTATATTGGACTCAAGATTTGGACCAGTGAAAAAGTCTGAAGATGTAGCTTAAAATGTACCTTACCAACAAAATGTTCCCTGGCATCTTCAGGCTGTTTTGTTAAAATATCTCTACAAGACATCGCACAATAGAAGACTGCTTTTACCTCAAAAATGCAGTTATCATGTATTTAATTTCTGGATGTTTCCGTAAATAATGCTCATTATTTACGCGAGTTTGGGCCTGTTAAGAAATATAGGACTAATTGACTCTAACTTTGAGCTTATTTGTTGCCTCCTGTTGAGCATTGCTGAGGGCTCCTAAATCTCCTTCTCTAGGAAGATCATATGGTTCCATCCCAGCTGGTGGGTCATGGTTAGGACGGTAAGATCCTGTGTCGAACATGACCTTGAAGACCAAACAGGCCGGTGATAATGTGCCCTACACACCATGACAATGGGCAAACTTGGGATCGATTTCAGTTTCGGTTCGCAAAAGGCAGAAGGTGGAATGGGTTATATTAGTCCTAGTGCTGATTCAACTTTCCTTTGAAATAGTCTATAGATGAAGCTTCAACAGTGTCGTGAGATGAGGGATTCCACCTGTTGATGATTTGATGGGAAAGTCGACAGTCAACTGACAAGTAATTTGTTCTGAGCTTGTTAACCTGTTTAAGGCATGCTCGTAAATTGTGCTTCTTGAAAGACAACCTCAATGGGAGCCCATCAGATGCGAATTTATCACTGAGTAGTTTTAAATCTGTGTTGAAGCCACCTCTGGTCCTTTCAAATGGTTCAAATAGTTCAAATGGTTGTGGACGGAATAGAAGAAACTTTAGCTTAACGGGCTCCCGTGTCTAGTAGCAGTAGATCACCAATACCTTCAGGCAAGACACTAGGTATATTAGCGATAATAGAGGAAAAAAAGAAATTGGTAAATCATAATAATATGTTATTCTTAGTCCTTAGGAATAGGTCAAGTTTCCTCTTAAAGGACTCCTAGGAAGTCACCTGGACTAGGTCAGTCGGCAGCGAATTCCAGCATTTGACAACTCTTACGGAGTAGAAGTTGTGTCTACAGTCTGTTCTGCTATGTTGGGTCTCCAGTTTCTGGGTGTTACCTCTTAGGTTAGTGTTATGACTAAGCTTAAGAAGATGTTTAAGGGGATGAACAGAAGTGTTAAGGATACTGTAAGTCATAAAAAGGTCACCTCTAAGACGCCTGTACTCTAACGAGTAAAGGCTAAGTGATTGGAGGTGCCCTTCATAAGGTTTGAATTTGAGTCCCAGAACTGATTTCGTGGCTCGACGTTGTATACGTTCCAGAGTGTCCTTATCCTTTTGGAGCCTTTTGGAGGGAGGGAGGAAATACTATGTTTACGTACTCTAAATGGGGGCTAATAAAAGTGTTGAAGATTATGTGGAAGGTTCTACCGTCAAACTGAACAGAAATGCACTTCAATGTTACCAGTGCAAGGTTTGCTTGAAAGGCGTTTTTGTCACAGTTCGCATAGAGTACCAACGCTCCTAAATCTTTTTCGACTTGAGAAACTTCTAGAGAGGAGTTACCTAAGCTGCGACTATAGTCTGCAATATGTCGCAGATGGACTACTTTGCACTTTGAAGTGTTGAAGGTAAGTCCGTTGTCGTCTGTCCAACTTTGAAGTCGAGTCAGATCCTCCTGAAGTACTAGTATATCCTCTTGGTTACGTATCTCTCTCTCCAAAGTTTCACATCATCAGCAAAAAGCAATAAGTCAGATGAAACTTGTTGTGGAAGATCGTTAATGTAAATTAGGAAGAGAAGAGGACCTAGTATTGAGCCCTGGGGGACCACAGTAGGACATTCCATGGCCTGAGAGAAAGAGAAGTTAACCCTGTCCTTAAAATGTCGGTTTTCTAGATATGGGCGGTCCAGTCAATCAGAGGGGGTTTGATACCCAAACATCTAAGCTTATTGATAAGACACATATGGTTGAATCTATCAAAAGCTTTTGAGAATTCCAGGTAAATGACGTCTACCTCCCCTTTACGATCAATGATGGTTGTCCATCTATCCACCGCAGTCAGCGGGTTGGTCATACAAGAGTGACACTTTCTGAAACCATGCTGTTGGGATGAGAAGAACTTTAGGGATAATAAGTGTTCGTGTATACCGTCGTACATTAGGGACTGAATAATTTTAGAAGGTATGGAGAGAAGGGCCACTGGTTGGTAGCTTGAGGGTTCACTGCGTCAACCTCCTTTGAAAATTGATGTGATAAGAGCCAGCTTCCAATTTTCCGGCAGTTTGCCTCGGCTTAGCGAGTATGAAAACATCACGCTAAGTGGTGATGCCAGGATTGAAGCTGCTTCCCTCAATATAGCATAATGAACCATATCCGGACCAGGAGAAGTGCCTTTTCTTATGTACTGCCGTTTACGGAACGCCAGGTCAGCGCTCAGGCCCGCTTCGGAAAGTCCTGTGCGGGTGCAGGTGAAGCTCTCATCCGTGTATTTGATGTGGGTCAGTTGAAATGTTCGAGAGTATTGCTCAGCCAAAAGATTAGCGGCATCACCGTCGTTATTGGTCGGACCATTAGGACCTAGCAGTTGGGAAACTCCAGTTTTGCTTTGTGGAAGAGAAGCTGCATAACGGAATACGTTTTGGGATTTGAGACAAATTTATCGATAAGCTTGGTCTGGTACTGAAGCCTGTCTTCTCTTATTGCCTTTGTGCATATGTCCCTTATATGTTTGTATTGCCTGAACGTGCCGTTGTTATCAGTCCGTTTATATTCAGCCCAACAGTGCCTTTTGCGGCTTAGCAAACGACGAGTGTTGTTCTTGATGATTGTGGGTTCTTTGTAGCTTTTTGGGACCGTTTGAGGAACTGAATACTTAGTAGCACACAATAGCGTTTGCAGTAAGAAATCCCAATGAGCATCCACTTCAAGTTGAGGGTGAACATCCCAATCCACCTGTTGTAGATAGTTGTGTAAAGCTAACACATTCAACCGTTTGAAATTCCAGAGCCTGTTGGCGAGATATATTAGCTCAGTTTTGCTGACAAAACTGAGGGATAGGACAGCGTGATCGCTTTTCCCCAGGGGAGCCAGAATTGAGAGGTCGTGTGAGAAAGGAAATAAATCTAGTTTAGTCAGTCTGCCACCATACAGGAGCCTTGGGATTCCAAGAATCAGCCTAAATCCGGTTCTTCGAGCCCTTCCTAACAGCTCACTGTCTCTTTATAGGCAGGGTTTAGCAGCTTGTATCCAATACTTGAGTTTAGGATGAACTAACACTGTATACAAAGTCATGAAGATGTGGCGGCAAATAAATCTTCAAAATAACTAGTTCTGTTAGTCGATGACATTGGATGTTTACCACACTGGTTATAATGAACTTGTAACAGCTCAGGTTGGTTGGTTAAGAGTTGACCCCAAACAACCAAGCATATGCTAAAACAGTATTGTTCAAGTATTCATTCACTTCCTTACTTTTTGTAAGCGTTATATTCCCTATTATCTTATATTGAATGTTGAGAGCCTTTGTTTATCTGAACAGAGAATCCCACGCTCCACTGCGACTGCGTGAAGATCGAAATAAAGACCTATTCACTACTTCTCTGGTTTCTTCTATCAATAGCACGAGGGTTACCTTAAGGCACGAAAGTGGTGAGCCCTTTTTGAACACAAATTTAACCTCATTTCGGTTATTAATTTTTTTTTCACTTAATCGTAAAAGTAGACCTGATTATCCGTAAACTAAGTTGAGTATATAACTAGTTTATTCCGTATTATCTTAAGTTATCCGTGTTATAGTAACCATTTTTCGTGCTAACTTCATTGATATATTTGTCACATACCTCATGTCAGACTCAATAGAAACCCATAATCTGGAGGATTTGTCACCAGTGGAGATAGACACTGTTATGACTACGAAATCCCGACTTCCAGAATTTGATCGTAGTGATCCTGAGTTGTGGTTTGCTCAACTAGAGCATTATTTCACGAGACACAATATTAAATCTGAAGGGATTCGCTATAGAGACTTGTGTTCTATCCTTCCTCCTTCAGTCGCCAAAGAAGTCCGTGACTTGATTTTAGATCCACCATCACCACAACCATACACCATCTTAAGACGAGAGATAATAAACCGTTTATCATTATCAGATAGTCAAAGAATCCAAAGACTTTTTCAAGGTGAAATACTAGATGATCGGTCGCCGTCACAGTTTTTGCGTCACCTCCAAGTGTTAATGGGTGATAACACAGTGAGTGAAGCAGTTCTTAAACAAGGATGGATACAAGCTCTCCCATGCTACGCCCAACACTGTTTGAATGCACAAGATCCTGAAACCTCATTATCTCATTTAGCGCGTATAGCCGATAGAATAATGGAGAGAGGTCCTCCAACTGGACCAGGCACAATAAATCACACACAAAAAGTAGAATCAGCAAAAGACCCCGTCATAGAAGGACTCATTGCGAGTGTTAAGAGTCTCACTGAGGCCGTAACCAGAATGCAAATGGGTCATAGAAACAGGAGCAGGTCACCACAACGACCACGATCCAAGTCACAAAACAGGTCACAAATGTCCAGACAACCTGGGCAGTTTTGTTGGTACCACTGGAAGTTTGGTGTCAACTCAACCAAGTGCATGCAACCATGCGCCTGGCCTAAGCATAATTCTAAAGATAGCGGGAAACGAGTAACCCCTCCCCAGGTCGCGACGACTGAGGAGGGGCGCCTAAACATTCGCTTGTTTTATGTTAGAGACAGAAACTCTGGCTTGAATTTCTTGGTGGATACTGGCGCTGCTCTTAGCATCATCCCTTAAAATAAAACTGAGATTAGTCGAGAAACATCATCAATTACACTTCAAGCTGCAAATAAAAC
This sequence comes from Schistosoma mansoni, assembly GCF_000237925.1. NCBI lineage: Eukaryota > Metazoa > Platyhelminthes > Trematoda > Strigeidida > Schistosomatidae > Schistosoma > Schistosoma mansoni. The sequence goes on along the minus strand of NC_031495.1, from coordinate 64,154,913 downwards.
TAAAATTGCGACGTTTGGGCAGAAAAACTTGACCCTAGATTTGGGGTTCAGGAGGCAATTCCCTTGGGTTTTCACGGTAGCCGACTTAGATCTGGCAATACTGGGGATGGACTTTCTAGAGAGATACGAATTTCTAGTTGACACCAAGAAACGGCGATTAACACTAAAAGAAACTTCGTATTACACAAAAGGCAAAGAAAGTCACATCAGCTCTCTTAACTTGATTCAAACTCCTCCAGTAACAACAGCGAAATTCCAAGATATACTCGCGGAATTTCCAAACTTAACTAAACCAAACCCACAGCCTTCTAAAGACAAACTAAAAGTAAGTCACACTATCAAAACCGAAGGTGCACCGGTTTTTGCAAAACCCAGGAGACTAGCACCAGATAAGCTCAAAATCGCTAGGGCCGAGTTTGATTATATGCTACAACTGGGTATTATCCGTCCCTCTGATAGTCAATGGGCATCCCCTTTGCATATGGTCCCAAAGAAGAATGAAGGTGACTGGCGACCGTGCGGGGATTACAGAGCCCTCAACCGTCAAACCGTACCAGATAGGTACCCAATACCGCATATCCAAGATTTCACAAACGGTTTACAGGGTATGAACATATTCACTAAAATTGACTTAGTCAGGGCATATCACAATATCCCAGTGGATGATGAAGATATCCCCAAGACAGCTATTACAACACCCTTTGGCCTATTCGAGTTTGTACGCATGCCATTCGGCCTGAGAAATGCGGCACAGACATTTCAAAGATTCATAGACAATCTACTTCGAGATATGCCATTTGCGCAGGGGTATATAGACGACTTGTTAATTGCCAGCCCCGATTTGCAATCACACGAACAGCATGTAAAAACAGTGTTAAAAAGACTGGATGAACATGGAATAAACATACATCAAAGTAAGTGTGTTTTCGGTGTTCAAACTTTAGAATTTCTCGGTCACACAATAAGCCCAGAAGGGATTAAACCGATCAAAAAAGAAGACACCATTAAACAATACCCCATACCTAGTTCTCTAACACAACTGAGAAGTTTTCTAGGTCTAATTAACTTTTATCGCAGATTCATACCAGGTTGTGCACAATTAATGCAACCCTTGACAGATTCACTAAAAGGAAAACCAAAAGAATTCAAACTGTCTTTTGACGCTGTCGAAGCTATTAAACAGCTTAAAGATAAATTAGCTCAAGCAACTACGTTGATGTATCCGAATTCTCTTTCCCCACTTGCTTTGATGGTGGATGCTTCAGATAAAGCAGTAGGCGGTACCCTTAACCAACTGGTTAAAAACGCCTGGAAACCAATTGCTTTCTTCTCAAAAAGACTCGCTCCAGCAGAGACAAGGTATTCTACCTTCGGGCGAGAACTTCTTGCAATCTACCTAACCATTAAACACTTCCGACACATGTTAGAAGGCAGGGAATTTATAGTCTTTACGGATCACAAACCACTAACGAATGCACTAAAAGCGAGAGCTGATAAATACTCACCTCGAGAAGTCCGACACCTTGACTATATATCACAGTTCACAAGCGATATCCGACATGTCAAAGGTCAGGACAATCAGGCGGCAGATGCTTTATCTAGGCTAGAAATAAACGTGCTACAGCAGTCTACAGTAAACTTCGAGACGTTGAGAAACGAACAAGAGCAGGATCTAGAATTACAAAACCTGCTTAAAACAAACAATTCAAGTCCTAATTTAAAACAGTTCCCATCACCTGTCGATGGTATTCTAATCTACTGTGACACGACCAAGGCAATGCCGCGACCTTTCGTTCCCAAAAGTATGCGAAAGTTGATATATAATAACTTTCATTCTTTGTCTCATCCTGGCGCAAAAGCTTCAACAAAACTAATCAATGCCAGATATATATGGCCGAATTTACAGAAGGATGTATACAAATGGGTTAGAGAGTGTTCAGCATGTCAACAATCAAAGATAAATCGTCACACAAATTCACCCATAGGTGTTTTCTCGCAACCAGATGCACGTTTTGCCCATGTGCATATCGACTTGGTAGGTCCTTTACCACGTTCAAACGGTTTTAATTATCTTTTTACATGCATAGATCGATTTACCAGATTCCCTATAGCCATCCCGATAGCGGACATCACAGCGGAAACAGTAGCCAAAGTTCTCATGCAGAACTGGGTAACCATTTTTGGTACACCCATAACAATAACGACGGATAGAGGAGCGCAATTCGAATCCGAACTATTTAATAACTTGGCTAAACTTCTAGGCTCCAATAGGATACGCTGCACTGCATATCATCCTCAGGCTAATGGGATGGTAGAACGTTTTCACCGTCAGCTAAAAACCGCCCTTATATCTCACTCAAACCCCAATCAGTGGACAGAATTCCTACCGTTAGTTATGTTGGGAATACGAACATCTGTCAAAACTGACGCACAGTGTTCAGCTGCGGAACTGGTTTTCGGAACAACTCTGAGACTACCAGGTGAATTTTTTAACCCTAATACTAACAGTCAAAAACTTAATTTAGAAAATTATGTAGATCAACTACGGGACCACATGTCTAAACATAAGCCGATTAATACTCGTGAACAATCGCGCGCCGTATATATACCTAAAGACCCAAGCAATTGCACGCACGTCTGGATAAGATGTGACAAAATAAAAGCACCACTCAGTCTTCCGTTTGAAGGTCCTTTCAAAGTCGTCTCAAGAAAATCTAAATATTTCGTGATAGAAAAACATGGAAACATCGACACAGTAAGTATTGATAGGCTAAAGCCGGCTTATCTAGATCATGGACCACCATACGTGTTGTTAGATCGTTTAACTGACAAATCCATTACGGAATCGAAATGTAAAGATGATAAATCTTTACAAATGACTAAAACGGTTCGCTGGGCACATCCGATTAGTCAGTCAAGGATGTTGACAGTTTCGGCTGCAGGATAAATCTAACCACGTAGCTAATCAGACCCTGCATCTACTTAGAAATAATTTTTTTTCCTCATTCCGCCTCACATACAACTCCTCAGACCTTTTACCTTTGATATATAAGTGTTATGTTAAATATTTTTTCTAAATACTGGACACATAAGCTAGGTATTCCGAAACGATTGCTGAGGATTTTAATCAAACTCATACAACTAACACTGGCAAGTACAACGAATTCAAAAAGCAACCCAGGCGAGTTTTATAATTTCTTTTTCTGGTTAATTAACTATGTTGGTTGTACTTCTTACATATCTGTATACATTTTTCACGCAGACTGGCTATACATATATACCATATGAACTAATTCTAAAAGTTTTCGGTCGAAGATATGTTTAGTAGCTTGATACGATTAATACTACTATTAATAAGTTGTTTTTTTTAGACAAAACATTTTGGATTAAACCATGGTCAAGTACTTATTAAAGTTCTCATCATTTTTTTTCTATAGCATTATTATTAATACAAACAAAGAACTTGTACTGCTCCAATATGGCACTTTGACATATCAATCCGTCCTCTTGTTATCTTGCTCTCATATCTGGGCAACTTATGGCCAACAAACGTTGTATTGAAGGGGGTTTTGGTTAACAAAAACGCAGGCCCCACGCACTCGAACCTCTGCCCTCCTGAATGCTGGACCGTGTGCCTAGCCATTAGACCACATCAAACCACGGGGGAATGACTGCAATTTTTCCTTTTATCGACTAATCATTCATAATACTAATGAGTAATAGGACTTACACACTTCTGAGGTGCAAACCAATTCGTTACTTGAATGAATTGACGAAATATTGTTTCAATATATCATGCATACCTAAATCAAACCAGAAAAGGGTATTTGACACAACTGTACTTGATCCGCATACTCCACACAATTTTTTTTTTGCTTCTTAACCGTATATTCATTTCCGTTTTGTGGATTACTCTGAGAAGAACACCGGTTACGCACCTAGTTGTAAAAGGCGGTCGTCACTGGCTCAAGGTCATGCATTTGATCGATTTTGTTAAAGAGTCCAACTTCTAGCAAGTTCACCCTTTTACATATATGCATTACAAAGGAGTTTTTTTGTTGTTGTTGTTTTCATGGTTCTTCGTGCACAAGATATCTACACTATGTCTATTTCCTTCCAGAATACCAATCCGTTCTGGAGGCCAAGCACTTACATGAACCGAACAATTATCATTTGCATTTATGTATTTCCATTTTGTATCTTATTATTTTATGCAGGCAGTGGAGCAGTTCTTCAGGTTTGCTTGATTTTCATCATTACCTTTGAAGTAGACTCTTCTTTACTTTTTACTTGAGGGCGACTCAAGAGGCAGGTGAGTAAACACCTGATAGCCGGTCTGAGCATGGAAAAATCGTACTTCACCAACATGGTGTTGGGTAGCCCGCTCGCGGCACTTCCTCAGATATTCTTATTCCACATTCTCACACTTTCTCTTGAAAGCACGCAGCAAACCGTCAGCGATAGTTGTAGAAAAGATCACATGCTACAAAATAAGATGACAAGCTAGTAAATGAAGAGACATCCATGGACTATCGTTGAAAGCGTTAGTCGTAACTGATTGTAAGTCAAATAGTGAGCGAGTTGATAATTTCGCCTTGGGATGAGAAATAGAACTAAGGTGTTTTCGATAGATAGGTTAATCGAACCGACGTTCCTACGGAAGTCGATTCTAGGGGGAAGCTAATGTAACAGCTCAGGTTGGTTGGTTAAGAGTTGACCCCAAACAACCAAGCATATGCTAAAACAGTATTGTTCAAGTATTCATTCACTTCCTTACTTTTTGTAAGCGTTATATTCCCTATTATCTTATATTGAATGTTGAGAGCCTTTGTTTGTCTGAACAGAGAATCCCACGCTCCACTGTGACTGCGCGAAGATCGAAATAAAGACCTATTCACTACTTCTCTGGTTTCTTCTATCAATAGCACGAGGGTTACCTTAAGACACGAAAAACTCACCTAGCTGGAGGCACTCGGTCATGCATCTGCACCAGATCACGAGTGGAAAACGCATGCTCAACTTCCCATGCAATCGCTATTCAGATAAGATCAGTTGATCCACGATATATTGATAACCTATCAAATATATCTTTCAACCTCCTCGTTTCTGACTTTTGATTTCACCTTGTGGTTACGATTCCTAATAGATGTTGCTGGTAAAGTGTTGTCAAACTACCATGCTTGTCGCATCCTCAACCTCTTCCAGAGTTACTCAATCAAGTGTGGTTGGGTTGTTCTCAAACTGAGAATACCTGAGCTTTATAAAAACAACCTACCATAGCCAATGTTTCACAACTACTTCCATAAAATACCGGGATCATATCTCTCCTCCTTGCACTCTGGTTTATGTCCGAAAATAAGCGTTTTAGGTCTCTCACAGACTACTAAGCAAGCCTCACTTTTTGTTATATTATAGACTGTCAGAGGGTTTAAAAAACAAACATTTCAGGCTGTAAGACCCTGAGATTTTATCTCTCCAATAGCCAGCAGCGCATATTAATCCCACACTACTTTTCTCATATGAAGTAGAGAGCGAACTTCCCTACTTAAACACAATGGGCACTTCTACGGAATTCTTAGCACAGCTCAAGGAATGTGAGGTGCGATTACTGTTATGTACAAACTTTTTAACAATGCTCAGTTCCTTTCAATGTATGATTCTGATTTCATCATTCACTTCATCATAGATTTTGAGCATATAGTTTGTGGCCCCATCGGTGCTAAGACTTCTCGATAAAGTACACATAGTTTATTTGACCTTCACTCGAGTACTGCGTACAAACAGCCAGCTCCGGCCTGAAACATACAGTAAGCTGTTAGGAAAGTTTTAATGAATCACAATTAAGTTGATTCCCGAGATTTCAAACTGCCGTCTAAAATAAACCTATTTCCCTTGCCATATAAAAGGATTGGCAGCCACTTAATCACGGTTTTTGAATTCCATGCAGCGGTAAATAAATCCCCAAAATCAACAGCTCTCTAAGCCTGCTACATCAGTTTTGATGGACTCATCTATTTGAATGTGCTTGGTCACGCACCCACACCAGATCACGAGTTGGTACGCCGTGCATCACATCTCCTACGACCGCTAGCAAGCTTAGGTTGATCAATTCTTGACATGTCTTCACTTGTGACTTTCGATCATAAAAGCTGTTACTGGCCAAGACGTTGTCAAACTCTGAATACCTGTGGCATCTTCGTACCTAATAGTAAATTTGGTTATTAGATGTCATCATTCTTCTCGTCTTATAAAACTGGGTCTACTAAGACATCTCGTAAAGGTTCAAAACCCCGGAATAAATCACTTGTCAGTTGACTATCGACTTTCTCATTGGACCATCGTTACCTCAACACGTGGTTGGGGCTTCATCTCTCGAAAAGTCCGAAGGAAATTGGGTTTGTCACCCATACGTAAAAGCGATCATGCAGTTTTAACCTTTGACTTCCATATAACTGTCGATCACGAGCACGCCTCAGATCAATCCAGACCTAACGTCTGGAAAGCAAACATACCAGATATCATTCACTCAGCATCATCAGTAGATTGGAAAATAGACCCTGAGTCATCGATCGAAACGGCTTGGGACGTATTCCGGAATTTATACTTAAAAGTTACCGTCCCCCACATCCCTTGGACTACACCTAGGGGGCCGAGAAACTCCCCACCGTGGTTCAGTAGGGAGGTTCGCATCCTTCTCCGTAAAAGAAGGAAAATGTGGGATAGATTTACGTTACTGGGGACTGATGAGGCAAAATCTCAGTATCAAAAGGCTCGAAATACCTGTGCCTCGACCCTCCGTAAGGCCAGAAAGCTGTACGAAGAGAAAATCGTTAAGGAATCCATAGAATGCCCTAAACGCTTGTATTCGTATATAAACCAAAGAGCAAAAAGAAGAAGAAATGTTCCTTCACTATGGGGAGACAGTACTGCCTCATCACTAGTGGAGGACGACTTTGGCAAAGCTCAAGTATTCTCTAAATACTTTAGCATTGTATATAGCATAGAAACACCCTTCTCACCAGTCCATGAAAATCCCCACACACAAACACTGGACAACGTGACCATTGAAGAACTCGATGTCTTTGGTCTGCTAATTAAGCTTGGCATAGGTAAATCCACTGGACTGCATCCTAGGTTACTAAAGGAGTTAGCTAACTTTGTTGCGAACCCTTTAAGCATATGTTTTAATCTATCCGTAACCCAGGGTCGTCTACCAAAAGACTGGAAGAACGCCATAGTAAGTCCAGTCTTCAAAACAGGTACAAAACATAAGCCTGAGAATTACCGACCCATTAGCCTAACCAGTGTGGTTGTTAAAATCTTAGAAAAGATCATTCGGAAGGAGCTGTTTAAGTATCTCGATAAAAATTGGATCCTCTCGGAAAAGCAGCATGGTTTTAGAACAGGTTACTCTTGTCTCACAAACTTACTAGTCGCTCATGAAAGGTGGTGCGCTCTTAAGGACCAAAAGTTACCTATAGACGTAGCTTACATCGATTTCAGCAAAGCTTTCGACAAAGTTCCGCACAACCGACTGTTATATGAGCTAAGGAATGTCGGGATTGGAGGCAATCTATTGATGTGGATAAAAGACTTCCTAGTTGGGCGTCAACAAAGAGTAAGGGTGAACTCCAAGTTGTCTAACTGGGAAACTGTGCTTAGTAGAGTCCCCCAGGGTACAGTTTTGGGGCCAGTGTTATTCCTCCTGTACGTAAATGATCCCCCTCGTCCGCTATCGTCATCGGTCTTGCTCTATGCTAACGATGTCAAGATATGGAGAGCGATACAAAGTAAGGGTGATAGCTTAGAACTCCAAAATGACCTGGAGAAGTTATCTGAATGATCCCAAACCTGGCAATTGCCGATAAATACTTCCAAGTGTATTGTGATGCATATTGACCACCAGGGTACAGATACATACATGATGAATAAAACTGAGCTACCTATTGTCCAGACACACAATGACTTAGGAGTCATCGTTAGTCAAGACTTAAAGACTACTGCACATTGTCGTGCAATAGCCGCCAAAGGTTTTAGGACTTTATGGTCCATACGCAGGGCTTTTAGACACCTCGACGCTAAAACGTTTCTGACTTTGTATACGGTGTTTGTGGGTACTAAACTTGAGTACTGCATACAAGCAGCTAGCCTCTGCCTAAAAAAAGACAGTGAACTCTTGGAAAGGGTTCAGAGAACAGCAACTAAGCTGATTCCCGGAATAGCGAAGCTCCCGTATGGTACTAGATTGATCAAGCTGTCATATAGAAGAATCAGAGGCGACTTGATTACAGTTTTCAAATTGCTTAATAACAAATTTGCACCTGATATGCCCTCATTTTTCTTGTCTTCCAAAACAGAAAATCTACGAGAACACTCCAAAAAGGTTCACAAGTCCAGAACGAATTACTTATCAGCTGACTACCGACTTTCCCATCGAATCATCAACGAGTGGAATTCATTACCTCAGCACGTGGTTGAGGCTCCATCCGTCGACTCTTTCAAAAGAAAGCTGGATCAGCTGAGAGACCATCATTGAGAGGACCAACACAGGCCATCAAGCCTCCTGTCCTTTCCAAACCAAAACTGAAACTGAAACCGATTTCCAACGTACCGTGTAAAAGGTGTACAAAAAAATTGCATATCCACCTACGTATTTAATTGTCAGTAATCGTAATCACTGAAATTACGTGAGATTATAAAAAATGGGAATAATATTAAAAATTACACATAAATTAAGCAGCCATGTAGAGTTACGTTATTATTCGAAACTTCAAGGTCGTATGAGAATTGTGGTGAGGATTCGTAGGACTATTACGGAATCGGTGGTTTTGAGTGATAGTCATATATTCAAGTTCAAGTGAGCCCCCTTAAATTTGTAAACACTCATAATGTTGCTTGTGTTTTTTGTTGTTCGGAATTGCCTCTTGTTTGTGAATATACAGATATGTTTCACTTGCATGTGGTACAATTTTATGAATGAAATGTCTTCAGGGTTTACTGTGAGGAGTCGTTCAATGTGAGCCACCTGAGTAACAAGCCCAAAGCAAATGAGGGACAGAAATATGGCAAAACCTGCCAACAGACAACGCGTTAAATGGAGAAATCAATTAGTTACACTTTTATTATAAGTAGTTTTCTGACCACTATCTACCGATATCTCATGCTTGGTTCCAATTGTATGCTAATAATTCAGAGTTAGTTCTGAATTTAAGCTAAGGGATGCTAACAATATCCTACGTAATCTTAACTTTCCAATCAGTCTTCAGTCTTCAGTCTTCAGTAATAAGGATAGAAGGTCTAGTGACCTATTTTAATCCTTGCAGTTTGTTACACTGTGGAGGTCCAATCTCGTCTTGAATATATCAACAGAAGGTGCTGATATTACGTGTTCTGGTAGAGAATTCCAGTAATTCACTACTCGGTGCGAGAAACGAAACTCCAGACGTAGACGATTTGATCTCGGTTTTTGGACTTTCTTTGAATGTCCTCTCAAATGCTCAGCCCTAGACGGGAGGAAAAGATAGGACATGTTAGTACCAAGGTCATCGTTCAGGATTCGATATGCCAATATTAGATCACCCCGTATTCGCCGGTAAGATAACGGAAATAAGTTGAGGTGTCTCAGTCTGTCTTCATAAGATAGGCTAGATAAGCCTTTTACCATTTTTGTCCCGCGGCGTTGGACTCGTTCCAACATATCCGCCTCATATTTGAAACAAGGACTCGCTGCTTGAATCCCATATTCCAAATGTGGCCGTACGAAAGTTGGGTATAATAATCTAAACATTTCCCCATCCAGATACCGGAAAGATCTACGAATAGACCATAATGCCCTATAGCCTTTTGCAGCAGCAGCCTTACAGTGACTGGTTGTTTTGAGATCATTACTTAGTATGACTCCTAAATCTTTATAGTTTCTTACTTTGGGCAACACTAGTCCACATAATGTGTAGTGATACGAATCATCATAGTTATTTAATTGCATCACAACACTTTTATTAGGGTTTACTTCTAGTGACCACCCATTCATCCATGCAACTAGTGAGTTAAGATCTTCCTGTAAAACTATTCTGTCTGACATACTATATATGGGTCTCCAAATCTTAATGTCATCGGCGAATAGTAGGACGGATGACTTAGCTATAGCTGGTAATTCATTTATATAAAGTAAAAAGAGAAGAGGACCTAAAATCGTGCCTTGGGGGACGCCACTTTTTACTGGTTCCCACGATGAGAGAGCCCCATTTACTCTTACCCTTTGTCTCCTTTCATGAAGAAAGTCACTTATCCAGTCTATGACTGCATAATGGATTCCAAAACTTTCTAGTTTCAATTTAAGACCAGAATGGGAAACCTTATCAAAGGCTTTACTTAGATCTATGAAAATGACATCTACAGGAATATTGCGATCTTTTGCCTCAGCCCAATCTTCTCTTGCAATGAGATTTGTCAAACATGATAGACCTTTTCGAAAACCATGTTGTTCCTTTGACAAAAGATCATGTCTTTCCACGTAGTTTATAACAGCCATCCGAATAATTTTTTCCATTAGTTTTACAACTGCACTAGTTAAGCTGACGGGTCGATAGTTACTAACTAAATCCCTACCCCCAGTCTTATACACCGGACCGATTATTGCGTCCTTCCAGTCTCTGGGCAATCTGGACTGCCGTAGGGACATATCGAACAGCATCGCTAAGGGTTCAGCAATAACATCTGAGAGGGCTTTCATAATCCGAGGATGAATATCATCAGGACCACTAGACTTATCAGGTTTGAGATGCTGGAGTAGGCTTAAAACAGTTTCTTTCTTAATAACTACAGGGTCCATCAACAAGTCGCCACAATCACAATGAATAGGTGATCGTTCCTCATTATTGGAAGAAAAAACTTTACTGAAATATTCCGAAAAAGCTTCCGCTTTTTCGGTATCATTTCTTGCCAAACTTAACGGATTTTCTTGTATCAAAAGTGATGGTATTCCATCACTTCTCTGAGTTCGCTTCTTTATATACGAGAATAACCGTTTTGGACTATGTTTGCAATCCCTAACCAATTGTTTTTCGTATGACCGTCTAGTTCTACTAATTAACGCTTTACAATTATTTCTAATCTTACAATAACTAGATCTGTACTGTTCTAAGCCAGTAGAGATGAACATGTTCCAGTGTTTTTTTCTACACCTAAGGAGTTTCTTAACTTCTTTATTTATCCACGGTGGACTATTGTTCGGTCTACGTGGCACCAAGTATGGTATGAACGGGGACGTGACTGAACTAAACTTGCCTTTAAATACAGACCACGCCTCATCAACTGATGAGCTAGTATCTACTGACCAATCTATCTTAGTAGCACAATCCTGAATTTCTGGTATGTTAGCTCTCCATATGTTTGGGCGAGGCTTAATCTGATCGTATATCATATCGCTAGCTCTAAACGTGAATGATAAAACAGCGTGATCGCTATTTACTAACGGGGGAAGAATATTTAGGTTGGCAATATCCTCAGTCTCATGAGTAATTACCAAGTCCAACAGAGAAGAACCTTGGTTTACACCAAAACGTGTAGGTTTGGATACATGTTGTACTAGTGCATGTTCCATTACTGTTTCCAAGAGCCTGCTATCAAATGAGTTTATAGAGCATTTTGTGGTCATCTCAGTCCAACTAATGTCAGGTGCATTAAAGTCTCCTAATATCAAGCATCTGTTATTTGCACTCCATAGCCGAATGTGCTCTAAAATAAAGTCATCAGCTAAGCAGATTGGGCTGCGATAGATGACACCGAGTGCAAATGTACAACATCCGACAGTGAGTTCACAGCTAATGGCTTCACTAGTTCCACTATCATGGGATTCGCAAACGGAGGAGCGGATATTTATACTATTGGCTATGTATAGAAGGACGCCACCTCCTTTCCTGCATCTATGTCTATCACCTCTTAAACAATGATATCCGGATAATTCTGGGGTGATATCGAAGTCATGGACTAACCAAGTTTCCGTCACAGCTACAATGAGTGGCCTTAATTTGTCCACCAGTGTTCCTAGCTCGTAGAATTTATGTTTTAGACTACGGGCATTGGCATATAAAACTCCTAGGGGGAACGACCTATCCACACAGGCCTTGGTAGCATTCGCTTCCAAGACCTGACTATTCGAAAACCCACCAATCGGAGATTTTCTTCACCGTTTTGTCGACGGGTTTCTAGTTCAGCTAGTGCCGTCTTCCTTTTTATTCTATCTTCAAGAGATACATCCGGTCGCATTCGAATGTCAGAGTTGTCGTGACTTCGAGCGTTACTTAATAGAAGATTACGTTGTTTCTCCGACCCTAAGATTACCTTAAGGAGTCTACACGGTCGGGGTAGAACACTGTCATCGGCTCTTTTACCTAATCTAACTGATTTTTTGACCTGAACACCTTTAGTGTTATCTGGTAATATGCTACGGATATATTCTCCGAGCCTCTCTAAGTCATGGGTGTGTCTAACCTTAGGATCTGGATCGTTAGACTCTGGCAATTTACTCACAATAATATTCGATGATATTAAATTCCTCTCAGTCGCACTAGGATGATGATCTGCCGTTCTATCAGAGTGCGATAATGCATTGAGTGACTCAGACTGTGAGTTCCTCAATGGCTTGTCAACCAAGTGTGCTTTATCATTAGCTTTTTTTCCTTTCCTTTTCCTCTTTACTGCGGTCCATTTTTGGTCATTCAGGACAGCTGCATTGGGACTATTGGGGACGGTGACGGTTTTATCCGGGTCCTCAATTTCTACTAAAGATACATGATTACTCATGTCAATACCATGTGGTGATTTACTCCTCGTTGGTTGTAACGGAAGTTTCACTTCGTCATTAATTAGAGTAGGTTGTTCAGCGCGTTTTGTAACAGCACTTACAACACTGACACAGTCTTCACTGTCAGTGCTTGCGTTACTAGCGCACCCACTATCTTTCCTTTTACAGGCTAGAGCCAATAGGCTCATAGCCTCTTGAATTAATGTCGTCTTGTTAGTACAGCAGAACATACAAAGCCAGTGCGAGTTAGGCTTAGAACATCTTTTGTATGCAGCTGGACTGAGACGGGTACACATCTTGTGGTACCATTTTTTGCATTCATCGCACTGCATCCCTTCATCTACGGGGAATAAACAGTTCGGCTGTCCACATTTGAATGAACTACCAACCATTGTAATCAGATTAGGTTTAAAAAACAATATGATCACAATAATAGCACAAGCGTCAGAGTATATGCAAAAGAAGGAACCAAGAGACAAAGTTTTCAATGTAAATATTCATAGGGAGGGTTTTTTGTCGTCCACCTAATTACCTAATTCTGTTTGTATTAATCTTTAATTGCTATTAACGTGGTTTAACTCGACGTTATTTGTTGATTTCTTTTCGTTTACAATTTTTCTTGGTCATTGGTATCATGTAGTCCTGTGAAATGACTGGAGTTGGCCTGGTCAATTCTCGGTCTGAGGTGAGTTATCTCATGGTAAACGATTAATTTGTTGCTGTTCCAGGTAGATCACTTCCAGAAAAGCAATAATGTAACTCTTCTGTTCGATGAGGATCCAGAGATGTTCGGTATTTTGCGAGTGCTCATGTTTTTACGCAATAAATTGTTTTTAGATGGATCAAGCCTCTTCCCTCATTTTTGTAGTCTTTGGAAAAATTCCCAAACAGCTTTATCTGAGATCCCTATTCAGTATGGTAATGCATGCCATAAGATTGCTCATAGACTACCCAGAATGTTTACTAAAATGTCTCATCGTAAAGGGTAAAACACAATCAAGTTTATATAATCGCCTTCCTATTAGATTGCCTAATGTTCGTAATATTACAGAAATGATTAATCTTGAAAGGAACACATGGAATCTTATTTCAAGCATTTACTTGGACCGTTTTGAGTCGGAATCTAGGACCGGGACAGTTGAAGGAAAAGATTTATCTGTACGGATTTGGTGTTTATATGTGTTTTTTATGTTTGTCGGATATTTCAGTACAGTATATTTTTTCCTTTTAGGGCTCTAAAAACTTGTCGAGAGATAGTTAAATCTGCATGAACTTATCTGACTTTTTGGTCAATTTAAGTATAATTGTATTTGCCGTTTATGGATGATTTGTTTTGGGACTGTTTATTAGTGACAGTAGCTGTTTAACTGTTGTTCATAGTGTTTCCGCTTGACTACTTAGGCACTTATAACTCAGTCGTTAAATCACACACTCAAAACACCCATTTAAGTTTTATTTGGTGGTGACTACTGTTTAAAAAAATTGACTTATAGCGTGGTAGATGAACTTCTTTACAACTAAAATTATTCAGACGATATAGTTCTGTTTGGTAAAGACCACAAAATAAAATATTCTGACCACTTTAAGCAATAATGCTAGTGTGTTTGGTGTGCATTTCCTTCCCTCTATGTGCAAAATTTCGTTTCAGGACTGGTCTGCGTCTACACTTGGATTAATGGTAGAGGGTAAAATAGTTGAATGTGTCAGTCAATTCACTTATCTTAGAAGTCTGACTATCTCGAAGAGTTGGTGTTCGACAAAACCTCAGCACGGATTTAGGAGGCTCAATCGGCGTCTGCCAACTTGCATCACTTGTGACCTAGGCCAGACGTACGTTTGTCAAACTAAAAAAGAGTTCGCTACTTAGCGGTTCTCTCCGTTATACTTTATTGTTGTGAAAAGTAGCCATTAAGAGTAGAGGATATTCATGGGCTACTAGTATTCGATCACAGATGTCTTGGAAGCATTGCTCGTGTATTTTGGGACCTTCGAATGAGAAATGTCTGGGTTAGTAAAAGGGTACTAGATAAGGATGGCAAATCGAGTGGTGAGATAGTAAATCCTCATCAAATAGGGTGGTTAGGACATGTGTTACGAATGCTCAACTATTGCTTACCTTGACGGGCGATGTTGTCTGGTGTAAGAGTAGGTGGAAAGAAAGTCAGGGGCGACCAAACCATGATATTTCTAGTTTATAGTGACACTGAATGTTGCTCCAGGACTGGCCTCCTTCAACACTTGAACTAACGATAAGGAGTGAAGTAGTCGAACGCGTCGACAACTTCACTTATCTTGGAAGTCTGATCAGCCCTAATAGGTTGGTGTATGATGGAATCTCAGTTTAGCTTTTGCCAACTTACGTCACTTATGGCGAAGGAGAGATATCCGTCCATCACTTAGGCGACGAGTATACTGCTCAGCAGTTCTTTCTGTTCTACTTTACGGATGCGAAACGTGAATTCAGTAATAAGAGTGGCTAATCATTTAAAATTCCTATAATCTCACTTGTGGAATAAGATACACTTACAGGTGCTAGGATATTTAATGCATTTTCAGAGCAGTATGGATCAATACAGCGAACAAAGGATGTGGGTGATTTTATGTTATTTGAGTGATGTATTACCGAAGCATATCCATCCACATTTAGCTGTGTTAAGCTCCAGCTGCCATTATGAGCACCACTGCGCTACCTTGTTAAGCTCCATGCTGTATTGTTCAGCTCGTGAGGAGAAAATGAATACACTACTTTAAGGTCATCTGCTTACAGAATGGGATTACTCACACAAAAACATCCACAAATATCATGATTAAAAACTAGAGCAAAGGGCCTAAGACTCTACCTTGTATTACACCACTTCTGACAGGGACGGCGTTCGGCAATGTAGAATTAATTTTAACTATTTGGTGTTGGTGGCTGAGGATGCAATCAAACCAACTAAACAAGCAAAATGCTGTCAGTCTGTGCTAAGGAAGTGTGTGTACTTAGACTGAAGCATTCATACGCCAGTTTCTACTTTATATATGACGGATGTCTTTCAAAGATTTTAAGCTGTTTAAAATTCAGTTAAGCAATTGTCAAGCATTTCGTTTTCAACTAGGTTCTTGCAAAAACATCTGTGAAACACCTCATAAGTTACGCTAACGTAGTGTAAAAGAAATGTAATTTATAGATTGTTTTGACCATGTTTATAGTTTATTAATCTTTGCCTAGAAAAGAGATAAGATTTATTGAGATCACACAGCGATCTAAATTAGACAACCAATGAAACTTGGGGACAACAGACAACTATTTTGTCGTCGTCTGGGGTTTCACAGGAGTGTCCATCCATGATCTCTCAGTCAGGTGTCGAACGTAGGACCTTTAGTCTAGCACACGAACGCTTAACTCCTGGATCACTGAGCTGGCATCCAATGGTGTACAAGTTTAACCTCAGTTCGTCCATGATCTAGCCTATAAGTTGTTTGTGTTTCATAACCGGACTGATTATTTTTAGTTGGCATAAAGCAGTTTAGTGTTGTTTTATTCGTTTTTATGTTTCTTCTATTTCGAATTGTATATATCATCTGTTAGAATTTTAATCACTCCGAACGGGAAATAATTCGATTACTATACGAAAGAGATAATGAACTTCGTGAAGCTCAGGTTAGTAATTTATTTAAATTCATCTGTAATGTATTAGTTACCTTCATGTTTATGACGTTCATACACCATTTGTTCTTTTTGCATTCTGGACCAATCTTGGATTTTAGTAGGGAGAGAACACCGAGTATGAATTTAGTGGTAAATACCTCAAGGTCTTGCTCACTAGAATCATGTTTTGATGTACACAAAGGTAGACAAGAGCGTTGTCATTATTTTCTTATTGCGATCAATAAGTTTTTACCTTTTAACTAAGTGTTCGGTCTGCACGATCATGTTTGTCATTAACATCGCAATATTCGTTGTACATCCTACATTTTTAGAATTCAGTTGGTCCATGTAAGCATCTCTAGTTGTTCTGATGCCAAAATTCTTAGAAATATCGGGAATGGGTAATGAGAAAGAGCTATTTCCACTTACATTTGTTTTTAATTGAGATTTAACCCTCTAGGGTTTATAACAAATAAATTATCCACACTAAAGATTCAGTTGGTTGGCCGACGGCTGACGATATCTGGATATAGGTTTAGAAAGCTCACTAAGCTTTAGTTAAATTACATCACTCGTGATGTAAACAATATTTACCTCTGCCAAGTGAAGGGTATCTATTGTGCAGTAGTCTGCTATGTATTGCTCTATGGCTGTAAAGTATGGTCTATGGAAGGAAAAGACGTGCGTAGGCCTCATGTTTCTTGTTGTTCATGTTTTAAAATCATTATTCGCTTAGCGTGAAAAAATCGAGTAGACAATGTTGAGGTTAAGATTATGGTTCATGAAGTTGTGAGTCTTTATAGACTGAGATGGTTGGGACATGGATTACATATTCCTAACCACTGCCTGCTTCAATGCATGTTGTTGTTTGATGTCGTAGAAGAATACTAGGAATGACCAAACCAAAATATGGCATCAGTCCATGGAGTCATTGACTATCAGTCTTAGCTATTTAGGTAGATGCAAACTGCCTCGTCTGAGCATTAAATACATTTATCAGTTAGATGCGTTGGCCGACATAGGTTACAGCTAGTCATAATGGTGCAGATGCATTCTTTTTCTCTAGATTTTGAGTTCCAGTCTTTCTCCATGCATACCTTTTCATTTTTTCTTTTCGAACCATGTTCTCAATGTTTAGTCTTTGTCAATATCATTGCCGTTACATTATTTCCATTCACTTACTACTCATGTTAATTTTGACTCATCGTGCTAGTGTTGTTTGACATCTAGGGGCAAAACATTTCTGTGCCAGGCTTAACGTTGATTGTATCTGACTAGGTTTTCCAGATGATAAAAAAGGATGAAGTTTTGAATGTCATGAATGCTTTCTATTTGATAAAAACCCGTTTCCCGGTTGTTTAGGGGATTTAAAATGACTATCTGCAACCATTTTCATGATGACGTCAAAATAGTACACCATTAACAGGGTTACACTCTCTCGAGTGTTTACACAACATGACTTTGCCTTTTCCCTAAGTCTAGGCAATATTGAGGAACAGTGTGAAAAAAAACACATAATATGCAAGAATTTACAAATTGCAAAGTGAGAGTTGAGTGATGTCAAAAGCATGTGGCTTCTTTCCATGACTGGTTAATGGGAAAATTTTGTTTGGTATTAATGAAATTTGCGAAAACCGAGAGGGGTCTAAAGAAAAAACCCACAAAGATAAATGGCTTCTGGTGTTGTTTTTACAACAGGAGTCATAAAACGTTCCTTTCAATGTGTTTCACTGCTTTTCGTGTTTTAAGGCTAAAGCTAACAGTTTAGTATTTAAAAAGTTTAAGTATAAGACTGACCAATGTATGTTACGAACTTATTCATTTCAAAGTAATCATCAGAGGAAGGAACTAGCATGTATACGGTAAGATCGTCCGCATAACTATACGGGAACAATGTTCAACCATAAGAAAACCCCATACTTGTTTTCCATTAGGAAGTTCAATTATAATCTGAAACTCTTAAAATTTGTTATACAATAATACACTTATGTGAACATTCTTGTTAATATAATGACTTAATAACCCAACATTAGAAATATCTAGTTGGTCAATATTGACCATAAAGCTTTCTTTCGCCAAAAAATTGCTTGTTTGAATGAAGTTCATCCGTAATAGATTTGTTGTAGTGTGTTTATGAACCATTCACCCGTTCATTAAAATGGTTATCTGAAGTGATATTCATTTGTTTCCTATTTCCGTATCATCTTTTCTTCCAACATCTTCGTCAATCTCTCTCTTACTGTTGTTACATTAAGTCATATCACTTTAATTTTCATTTTTTATTATAGATATTAATTGATTGGTTAGAACAAATAGTTCGTGAGCAGATCGAAGAAGTTGCTGAGAAATATGAATGTTTGTTCAATCAGACAACTGCTTGGTAATTTATTTCTTTTTATCTTTCTATGTTTTAATTCGTGCAACTCACCACCGTAAGCAACAATGCAAGCATGTTCGGATGCGATTCTCCCCATCGAAATGCAAAATGTTACTTTAGGACTGGGTTGTATCGGCATCTGAACTAATGATAGGTAGTGAAGTACTTCAGCATGTTGACCGCTTCACTTATCTTGGGAGTCTCATTAGCCCTTGTGGTCTGGTGTGTGACGAAATCTCAGCACGGATACAGAAGGCTCGTCTAGCTTTCGCCAACTTGCGTCATTTATGGCGTAGGCGAGATATCCGTCTAGCAACCAAAGGACGGGTTTACCGCGCAACAGTTTGTTCCATCCTGGCAGTAAAACATGGCCGATTAGAGTAGAGGATATTTGTAGGCTACTAGTTTTCGATCATAGGTGTCTTCGAAGCATTGCTCGTATATCCTGGGACCACCGGGTAAGTAATGCAGTTGTTAGGATACGGGTACTATGTAAGGATGGCAAATCGATTGATGAATTAGTGAAACTTTATCAGTTGAGATGGCTGGGACACGTTACGTATGCCCAACCACCGACTGCCCCGACGTGCAAAGTTTTATGGTGTAGGAGTAGGTTGGAAGAAAGCTATGGGCGGCTAGACCAAAACGTGGCACAAATCCATGAAGTCACTGACAATTGGACTGAGCCATGTTGGTAGGTGTAGACTACCTGGTTGGGATTCGCGAGGTGATAGCAACCGATGGTTAGAGACTTTGAATGACATGTCTCAAAATCGTTTGCAATGGCGAAGGTGCATCCACTCTTTATGTTCTACCAAATTCTAATCTTGTGAATTCTTCATGTCTCTATCTTTTTTCTATTTCCAAATTTATTTCATTGGATTATACTCCTTCAATAACATCTTCAAACCCTAATCTTTCACATTAATGCTTATACTCTTACTACTTCTACCAATATGGGATTTGAATCGACGATTGTATCTCTGTGCTAATGTGGTATGGCAACTTGAACTGATGTTTATTTATTTAATTATTTATTATTATTTATTTGAACACATAAATTATTGGTACAAAGGTGCACCAGATACATATGCGCCACACAAATCTTATTTAATTTGTGTGAGGGCTGTAATATTGCCCGGGTGCCCAAACTGAAGCAGGTGGTTTTCTTAGGGGGCCACACTCGAAGCCTTTGACCTAAATATCTGATCCACAAGGCAGTGGAGTAACGTAAAGAGATGTAGTCTCACGGTAGCAAGTGACCAATAATTGGTTCATATGCCATTAGTTCCATCAGGATACTGGAGCTCATGTGTACTATTGGTTTGGAATCAGGGTTTTCCAATTCCCGTAGGTGAACTCTACGTGTCCACCAACCTGGTTAAAGCACCGGACATTCGCCTTTCGTTATTTCAATTTCGTAAACAATACCCCCACTGCGAGAATGTAGTGAGTAGGACTTCCCTGACCGAGGTTGTATACGCGTGACCATGAGGGAGCATTTGGAGAGGGAGAGCGGACTCTCCCCACTCTCGGCCGTACCAGGGCATTTGTGCATTTATATACTCGACTCCAATTCACATCTTTGTGTTTGGGATAGTCATATTTTTTTGTATCACTAAACTTATTTAAACGAATCTAAAATTCAAATACTGAAATCAGTGTTATGGAATTACTAAATGGCAATTATTTTTGCGCTATTTAGATTAAATATTTGATGAATAATTTTCAGACAGAAGTCTTTTCATACTTAAAAAGTAATATAACTTGAATAATTTCTTATCTATGCTCTTATTTCACAGGGAGAATACGGCACATTTATTAAGTTATCTTTCACAAGCGGAGCTTACTAAACATCATTTAGTAAAAGAATTGGTATGTGATTTTGTTTTAAAAGTAGTGTTATTAATTTTAGCCCTATTTTTTTCCCGGAGTTTTCTAAAACTTGAATATCATTTATTTAATTATTTATTTGAACACATAAATATTGGTACAAGGAAGCACCAGATACATATGCGCCGCACAAATATCATTTGATTTGTGTGCGAGGGCTGTGTTACTGCCCAGGTGCCCAAACTGAAGCAGGTGGTTTTCTTAGAGGGACACACCCCGAGCCTTTGACCTAAATGCATAATCCACAAGGCAGTGGAGCAACGTAAGGAGATTCAGTCTCATGGTAGCCGGTGACCAATGATTGATTCATACACCATTTGTTACTTCATGCAAATCAATTTTGGCCTCTGTACTTCAATCACGTTACCATATTTTCATTTTTCGATGTTTAAGCTTCATGAAGTTGAACTGTAAAAGTTAAGAGCTTAGTTAACTGGTCAATATTACGAACATTCATTATGGCGTTATGCAAATTAACTGAAATTAAGAATGTAGACTTAGTAGTAGTTTAAAAGCATTTTCTACTCATTATGTAAGCTGTCAATCCTAAACTCAATCTTATATGTTTGTGATTATGATCTTTACCGTTGATGAAGTCTTCCACTAAAAACAAAAATAATGTTATTGAATGTACTATAGTGAGATGGTGGAGAAGATTTGTAGCTCAGGTGGGTGATTTTGATGGAGTTTTGTTCTCTGAGCTGAATGGTTTAGTCGTGGAGCTTTCATCGTCCTTCTGAATGACATCATCAGTACAAACTTCGGATAAAAGTGAAGTGTTTGAATTTCTGCACATGTGATTCACAGCTTGTCCTGTGCACCTCGATGTTGATTGGTTCTTAATAAGAACCAGCTGATGATGTCGTTCAGAAGGACGATGAAAGCTCCACGACCAAACCACCCAGCTCAGAGAACAAACCTACATCAAAATGTACTATAGTTTTTAGTGATTAATAGAACTGATGTCAGTCCAACTTCAAATGAAACAAATATTCACAAGCTTATTCAATTCACTTAAATTTACATTGTTTAGCTTTCTTTATTTGTAAACAAGTTGACTAGTTCACTTTAAATCTTTCCTATAAATCTATTCCCATCATGTGTAATTAGCATCCGGATGCTGTAACTCTAACAGGCAATGAATTGGATCAGAAAGATCAAATTGACAATGATCGATTTATAAATTATTTATTTCTATGTCTTCGTGGTGGGGATCTTCATCGTGTAAGTGGATTACAAATTTGGTTTTTCTTTCTTCATTTCTTCACACTACTGTTATTTCTACTTGAATTTGTGTAGGCTAAAAAGTATTGTTCCTAGATACCTTTGAAGGATTGTTCATGTATACTCAGTAGTGTTGAGGTTAGATTTCGGGTATTAAGTAAAAATGCATGATGAATTGATAGAACTATGAATGTTTATCGAATGAGGCAGCTGAAACATGTGTTAAATTTAGTCATACACATCAGCTCAAGTTGCTACATAACATCAGCTTTGAGATGTCTGAATAGTTCAATTATTAAGAATATTAGTGTTAGTAATAAAGGCAAATCATAGAAAATATGATTCTCGAAGAAAATCTGGATTCATTAAATGAAACAATTCAAATAATCAAGAACCTTGGTATTTCAAGAAAAACGAATAGTAAGTACACCTGCCCCAGCGCGACTGATACAAAGTCATGTCATTCAGAGTCTATAATCGTTGGTTATGATAATTATGTGGAAGTCGACCAAATTGTCTGCACCTACCTTCACAGCTTAATCTAACAGTTAGTGACTTCATGTAATGGTGTCAAGTTTCGGTTTGATCGCTCCTGGCTTTCTTTCAACCTACCCATACACCAGCTGTCACCGGACATCAAGATGGTGGTTGGGAGTGCGTGATGTGTCCCAACCACATTCTCAGTTCCTTCGAAATACTCCATATTTATAGCAATACATGTTCGATTTCTGCTTATATTGTTTGAAATGTCTTTGGAAGCTATCAAAAGTTAGGTTCGTCAACTGATTTGTCGTTTCACGCTTTGTTATGATCGTGAGCACTGACAATCTTCACAAAATTATTTTATCAATAATCATGCATATATTGAAGTGACGATCTTATTCACAAGAGATTTCCCAAGTACAGTATTTTTAATAACACGGGAGACCAACGGTTGTTCTTGTAGTCTTCTCAACCCCACCCCCACCCCCGAAACTCTTGATTCATGCTTCGATGCATTCCATTTTCACTGGCTTATCTCAGTAAACAACTTCCAATGCTTCGCGGACTTACTGAGTTTTTCTAAAGTACTGCAGATTTTTATCAGCTCAGTTTACATACTTATTAGATATATGGTGTGCATTTTTCAGATCAAAATTACAAAAAATATTCTCTTTCATTCAATAAATTCATTTGTTCAGAAGGGGTTTTGTGGAGAATTTAGTATTTTCATAGTTGAAATCATGAGCCAATTGAAGCTAGACCATTATGGAAAACCTGGGACCACTGGGCGACCGTTTCGTCCTATTATGGGACTCCTCAGCAGTGCACATCCACGATCCCGCACTCGCGAGATTCGAACCCATGATCTACCAGTCTCACGCCAGAGCACTTAACCGATAGACCACTGAGCCGGCATCCAACAGTGTTGATGTCTAACTTCAACCAATCCACGATGTTTGAGCAACAGTTCACCAATTTGACTTTATTTATTATTGTTTTTTTTTGTAGGCTCAACTTCTTTGTACACAACGTGGTGAATTTTGGCGTGCTATCTCACTTGAAGGTTGGCGACCATTTCATTATTCCGGTTTTGTGGAAAATGAATCAACTCAAATTCAAACAATAAAAGATACAAATGAAAATTCTAATTATTCTAAACCATTACAAATGAAATTCAATATTGAAGGGAATCCAATGAGAATTTTATACAAATCTGTATGTTGGTGGAATTCAGAGAATGTAAGTTCTTATTTTAATATTGACATTCATATCATTGAAATTTGTTCTTTCTTTCACTATTGATTGATCACTGGGTGATGATCAATGTCATACGTGTCAAGTCCTTCTTAGTGCTGATCGAATGCTATCGATCAAGTTGTTCTTTCTTTATTGTGTTGATAGTGAAATTATCTTTTATTAACAAAATGAATATGTTTTCTTTCTTTCTCATCTTGTTATGTAATTTAATTCATTTAATATAAGGTAATCTATCAGGTGATGAAATGTATAAAGTACTCTAGTTTGAGTCAAACTATTCGTTTATATGCCCTGGTACGGCCGAGAGAGGGGAGAGTCCGCTCTCCCTCTCCAAATGCTCTCATATGGCAGAGTGTATATAGCCTCTGCCAGGGAAGTCTTACTCACTGCCTTCTCACAGTGGCATCGTAGTGAACAGAACACGATTGGGGACAATCGAATGTATTTAAGCAAACATTACAGACTATCTCAGTAAATTCTGAAAACCATACAATGAACAGTTAATTTGCAAATTAACAACCAATAGTCTCAATCTTCACTGTTTCTTCTCTAATTCCATTGTTCGTGCATTTTCCAACCGATTGCACTTCGTTTCAGTTCTTTCCTCATCGGTCTTCTGCCAAAATACATTCTATGTCTGACCAACACCATATACTACTTATATGGATATAAGTAGACCACACCACAGCATTACTGTTGTTTACGAAATTGAGAGGACGAAAAGCGAATGTCCGGTGCTTTAACCGGGTCGGTGGACACGGAAAGTCCACCTAGGTGAGTTGGAAAACCCTAATTCCAAACCAATGGTGCATATGGGCTCCGGTATCCTGCTCCATTGCCTTGTGGCTCCGGATGTGGCCCCATAAGAAAACCACCTGCTTCAGTTTGGGCACCCGGGCAATATCACAGCCCTCACACAAATCAAATGTGATTTGTGTGGCGCATATATATCTGGTGCCCCCTTGAACCGATATTTATGTGTTTAAATAATAATAATAGTAATAATAATAATAATAATGTCTAGTATTAGTGTAGTGAACGAGAACACAAGTGGAGAAAATCGAATGTATTTGAACACAAAATTACAGAACACCTTAGTGAAATCTGAGAACCATATAGTAAATACTTAATTCGCAAAATGTTAATCAATTGTCTCAATTTTCTCTGTTTCATCAATTCCATACAAATTGCCTTCTGTTCCAGTTCTTTCCTTCTCGACCTTCTGCTGCTAGATATTCTATTATTTACTAGCGTTGTATACTACTTATATCGATATAAGTAGCACATATCACAATGGTACTCTCAGATACTTAGATCCAATTTCAATAGAATGAAGATGGAACTTATTACTTTAATATTTGAAGGTTAGCTGTTTTAGCTTATAATGTTGTCACTTTATTACAGGTTCATTTAAGTAGATGATTTATAATTACTTACTTACTTACTCACGCCTGTTACCCCTCGTCGAGGAGCATAGGCGACTCAACAGCATTCTCTATCCAACTCTGTCCTGGGCAATCCTTTCTAGTTCCTTCCAGTTAACATTCATCCTTTTCATATCCGCTTCTTTTTCCCGGCGTAATGTGTTCTTTGGAAGTAGATGATTTAGTTTTTCTAAAATTCACTTTATATCCTATAAATTTTATTGAATGTTGAAATCAGTTTTATTTTAAAGAGGATTTTCTTTGTTTCCTATTGAAGGTCTTATTAACTTTTCTTTCATTATTATTTTATATATATATATAGATAAAATTACGTTCATTTGAACGAGCTATCTATGCTACATTATCAGGAAATTTAAATGTTTTATCACAAATTTTACCAACTTCATGGACAGATCAAACATGGGCACATTGTCGTGCTTTAGTTGAAGCTCGTGTAGATTCTAGTCTACGTAGTTTATTGAATACTGGTCCTAGGGCTGATACACTAGTAAGTTCATGCTTTCAGAGTATCTATGTTAACAAGGTGTAATGTTATATGACACTTTTGTATGTTATAAACAATATTTATTTATAAAATCCAAGTTGATTATTTTATCCTGAATTCACGTATCATGATTCGACTTTCAGCCATAATATTTCCACATTTATGTGTGTGGAAGGTCTAGTAATTACCAATCAGTGGTGTCCTAACTGAAGTAGATAGAGTAGGGTTTAGACTTGTGGCCGAGTGTTTTATTTGCTAATTTACTGCTCTTAATTTCACGTTGATTAATACTTATTCAAAGATAGTCAAATGTAGTGTCCATCTACATAATCATACTCAGATTCTTTCTAGTTTGTGAAATTTTTCGTTGTATATACCTTCTAATATGACTGATTCAGTCAGTCAGTCAGCTACAACGTAGGACCAGGCACATTTATGCATCGGTCCAAGTTGCCATACCTCGTTAGCACAACAAGATGAACACCGGATTCATAGAAGTTAATTTAGTGGTAGTAATATATAAAAGATAGGTTGTATATAAGGATATAGTATAGGAAGGAAAAAAGTTATAAAGCAATTTTAATCTCAAGGTTTAAGGGAAGATAAAGAGTGTATACACCTATGCCATTGTGATCGATTCTGAGCCATGTCACCTAGAGTCTGCAACCATTGGTTACGATAGTCACACGGACCCCAACCAGGTAGTCTGCATCTACCAACATGGCTCAGACTGGAAGTTAGTGACTTCAAACACTGATGCCACGTTTTGGTTTGGCCGCCCCTAACTCTTTTCCAACCATCCCCTACACTAGTCAGCATAATGCGTCTTGGTAATCGGTGTTCAGGCATACTTAACACGTAGCCCAACCATCTCAGTCGATGAAGATTCATGACCTCATCAACTAATTTACCATCATTTCCTAATACCCTGTGTCTAACCTCACTATTACTTACCCGGTTATCCCAGCAGATGCGACCAATATTTCTAAGACATCTGTGGTCAAATACTAGTAACTTACGAGTATCTTCTACTCTTAATGGCCATGTTTCACAGCCGTAAAGTAGGACAGAACGAACTGCTGCGCAGTATACTCGTCCCTTAATTGATTGACGGATATCTCGTCTTCGCCATAGGTGACGTAAGTTGTCAAAAGCCAAACGAGCTTTTTGAATCCGTGCAGAGATTTCGTCAGACACCAACCCATTAGGGCTGATCAGATTTCCAAGATAAGTGAATTTCAGGTGTTGACGCAGGCCAGTCCTGGAGTAACAATTTACATTTGGATGGGGAGAAACGCATCCCAAACATCCTGGGATTATTACTCAGTTCTAACAAAAGACTCTGCATTTTGTCAGCGTCTTCACCAAACAGGACTATGTCATCTGCGTATTCTAAGTCGCTTAGTGGACCTCCTGGTAGGAGATCAATTTCTGAAAATTCAGTCGAAGAGCAATAGGTCTATAATGAAGTTAAACTGATTGGAAACGGGTTCACACTAGTGATACTCAAATTGACAACAAATATGTCTACAATCCTTAGAGCCTTAGATACCATTCAATCACGAAACATTAGAAGATAAAATCTTGTCCGTGACCACGAATAATTGATATTTATGTTGGAAACGACTCTTTACATTACATATTGAATCAATATGAAATTATAATGACATAGTTTTTAAAGACTTTGTTTGTTTCGACCACGCAATAGCATGAATCAAAATATGGAGTGACAAAATTCCTATCTCACTGACTAGTGACTTGAAATGTTGACTTATTTTTTTCATCCGCTTCTCGACACATTACCCCTTGTCTAGTACTCTTTAACCAATGCACTTAACTTAATACAAATCACTAAAAGAATTGATTTGAGATACAATGTGGTCAAACGAAGCTAAACAAAAAAGATGTACAGTAATAAAGAGAAACTTTTACGTAGAATTTAGATGAAAACTCCTAGTATCCTCTTGATTTTTCCATTAGCGTTGATTAGTTATGAACAGATCAGTCAGTGTGCATTATGGATGGAATTGTTGGGATTCTATCTTCCTAATTATATACAATCTTACTTAATAGCAAAATTCTCTCTTCTTTGATTAGCTTATTCTAATTTAATTCTTAAAATATTAATTTCTTAGGCTGTTACCGGGAAAACATCTAAATATTGGCCTCTGGATGGCGGTTTAAGCTTACCTGAATCAGCTTGGACACCAGGTGATTGGACATTATCCGATGTATTTGCACGTGTCGATGCACGTTTAGGTTGGTCTGCTATTGGATGTTTAGAAAAATGTAATAATCTACGTATGAAATCAGTACTACGTTCTGCAATGAATGATTTCTTAATGGATGATACTTCATATTTGTACACGAATGATGATATTGGTGGCGGCGGTGCCAATGGGAATGATATGGAATCACCTTCTGTATACGCTATTATATATTGCATTTTCTATGCTGTACAACAGACTATCATGTTGAAGAATTATGATTGTAAGTTTTATTAAGAAAAACATTTGATCCATAAGTGTAATTTTTAATGTTTTAAAATGTGTATACATTTAAGAAAGTGATGAAATTCATAGTAATCTAGTATATGAATACCAAATTCTTTTACTTCAGGGGATAACTGTATAATTTTTTTAACAAGAAAGAGGTAGGTTCATGTCACTTATTAATTAATCAATGTTTATAAGCTGTGCCCTCAAATGCCCTGGTTCGGCCGAGAGTGGAGAGAGTCCGCTCTCCTTCTCCAAATGCTCTCACATGGCCACGCGTATATAGCCTCTGTCAGGGAAGTCCTACTCAGTGCCTTCTCACGACATTACTGTTGTTTAAGAAATTGAGAGGACGAAAATCGAATATCCGGCCCTTTAATCGGGTTGGTGGACATGGAGAGTCCACCTAGGAGAGTTGGAAAACCCTGATCCCAAACCAATGGTTCACTTGGGCTCCAGCATCCTGAAGGAATAAATGGCTTATGAATCAATCGTTGATCAATGGCTACCATGAGACTGCATCTCCTCACGATGCTCCACTGCCTTATGGATCACACCTTTAGGTCAAAGGCTCCGGGTGTGGCCCCCTAAGAAAACCACCTGTTTCAGTTTGGGCACCTGGTCAGTATCACAGCCCTCACACAAATCAAATAAGATTTCTGTTTTGCATATATATCTGGTGCCCCCTTGTACCAATATTTATGTGTTTAAATAATAATAAATTATAAGCTGTAATAGAAGACCTAAGGAATTTCATTTTAATATTGGAGATAAAAGCATATACAGTCTAGACACTCGATTTTTCCATATATCTCATGTTGAATTCTTTAAACAGATACCGGTTTTTTTTGTATCTGTATATAGTTAGATTAGGGTTCCTTGTACAGTCTGTTGGATATGAACGCGTTCCTAATCGTTTAACTGCATTCATCGAAAAAATGTCGTTTACTATTCAGTTATAATCACTATCTCGAATTCGATAACTTTCACTAAAGCTCCATTACGTAAACAGTTCAGATGAAGTTGTGTCATAACAGCGCTCATCTTGAGATTTCTATAGGTCAGTTGAGTAATATCAGTGAACAAAGTGGGTTTGTGCACAATTTTGGACTTCGTTTGCATTATTTGTTTAAAATCTAGACTTTTTAACTCCTCTTGGTGGTGAGGTTTCCCTATCTACCGTCTTGATTTAAATGTTAGATGTTTACTTTTACCTTCTCGCTTTTTATGGAAACACCCTACCATATAAAGGTAGTGAGTTGTAGGACTTCCACGAAAGAATATATAACATGCTCAGTCATTTCAGAACTTTCCGATTAAGAACAAAAGAGCAGACTCCTCACAATACATGACATTAATTACTACTCATTTGGTTATTATTAAAAAAAATACCTTTTGCTTATTGATGAATTATCTTAATTTGATTGTCAATGTCTAGCACATTTGTTGGTTTCAATACATTCTGTTTTCAATTTTTTACAGCTTTTCTCCTAACTTTAGCCAATGTTATGCCGAAACTTGTATGTTATGGTTTAGGTGATGGTATTGTTCCAGATGTAACTCCATTACAACCGCCAAATTTGAATAAAGTTGGGAATACTGATCAAGTAGTTTGTCATACACTTCGATTTCTGACACATTTTGTTCTGTTTTTAAAATCAGCAGATTCTGATATTCCGGTAATTCATATTTTCGGGAAATTTTTTTCTTTGGTTTATTGACAATTTTTTATTTGAACTTTGAGATTGTTTCTTTTGTACAAACGGTCAGTCAGTCAGTCAGCTACAACGTAGGACCAGGCACACATATGCATCTTTGCAAATTGCCGTACCTCGTTAGCACAACAAGCCGTTTGTACAAACGGCTAATTTGGTAGCTTATTATATAATGACTTGTTTTTCATCAGTTTGAAGCAAACAAACGATTGAATCTCTGTCATCAGATCATGATAATAATGAAGATACGGTACCGTAATCTATTCAAGAACAGCCTTGTTTTGTTGTTAGATGCAGTTGGTCGTCATGTAACAGTCGTAGTTATGTTATAATACTGATTCACTATTATGATTTATACAAACTAATATCATGTTTGCTTCCACTTGCATAATTTTTAAGAGGTACTGAGACCATAAATGCGGTAAGCTTTTCTGTAGATTGCTTTTATTTATGACCTCTTTTTGATGGGACCTTCTAACCTAACAGGATGTCAATGAGTATTAATGGGGATCCAGTGGATTAGCACAGGTTGCACCCTGGTATCTAGTATTAAACTGACGCTACACAGACCAGACACCAATGCTACAAATTTCCCGGACAGTTTCACGAGTAACGAATTTTTTGAATTGACAAATGGAGAGTAAATTTGGAGTACTTTGGTGAATTCTTGAATACAGGTCTTTGATAACAAGAATTTCCAGACTACATAGCTAGAATTGTCTGTTGTATGATCTACATGAATTTGTGAACATTGAAAACGTCAAGTTTAAAGGGTACCTGTGGTTTTAGAAATGATGTATCATATTTTACATTGTATGACAGCACTCAATAAATCAACACTTTAACGACTTGAGGACGCTTTGAGGAGTATTGAATTTTAATTACTGCTTAGTTAGTTACTAAGTAAACTGAATAGAAAGGCGGAGTAAAGCATTTTATTCATTAGTATTCATAACCTTATTTATGTGTGGTGTGCAATATTGTTGAAACGCGAAAAGTGTAGATGGTGGTTTTTGTAGTAGATTAGTGTCTAAGCTTTTGGCCTAACAGTGTGATTCATACGGAAGTGAAGTAGCGTAAAAAGGTTCAGTCCCTTGCTTCCTTCTGACCAGACTAGATTCCTACGCTATTCGTCTCCTGAGGATGCTGGAGTTCATGTATATTGTCATTTTGGAATCCGCATTTCCCAAATTTTCTAGAAGAACCCGGTTTAAACATAGTATGACTGGTATAACTTAAACATGACATGGCAATTTTTCATCTAACTAGGAAAAGTCCGTGTATGACATGGTCAGTCAGTCAGCTACAACGTAGGACCAGGCACATATATGCATCGGTCCAAGTTGCCATACCTCGTTAGCACAACAAGATCAACACCGGATTCATAGTAGTTAATTTAGTGTTGGTAGTAGTATATAAATTATAGGTTGTATATAAGGATATAGTACAGGAAGGAAGAGAGATATGAAGCAATTTTAGTCTCAAGGTTTAAGGGAAGATAAAGAGTGTATACACCTACGCCATTTTGATCGATTCTGAGCCATGTCACACAGAATCTCCAACCATTGGTTACGATAGTCACACGGACCCCAACCAGGTAGTCTGCATCTGCCAACATGGCTCAGACTGGAAGTTAGTGACTTCAAGCACTGATGCCATGTTTTGGTTTGGCCGCCCCTAACTCTCTTCCAACCGTCCCCAATACTAGTCATCATAGCGCGTCGTGGTAATCGGTGTTCAGGCATACGTAACACATGGCCCAACCATCTCAGTCGATGAAGATTCATCACCTCATCAACTGATTTACCATCGTTCCCTAATACCCTGCGTCTAACCTCACTATTACTTACCCGGTGATCCCAGCAGATGCGAGCAATATTTCTAAGGCATCTGTGGTCAAATACTAGTAACCTACGAGTATCTTCTACTCTTAATGGCCATGTTTCACAGGCGTAAAGTAGAACAGAACGAACTGCTGCGCAGTATACTCATCCCTTAATTGATAGACGGATATCTCGTCTACGCCATAGGTGACGTAAGTTGTCAAAAGCCAAACGAGCTTTTTGAATCCGTGCAGAGATTTCGTCAGACACCAACCCATTAGGGCTGATCAGATTTCCAAGATAAGTGAAGTTGTCGACGCATTCGACTACTTCACTCCCTATCCTTAGTTCGGGTGTTGACGCAGGCCAGTCCTGGAGTAACAATTTACATTTGGATGGGGAGAAACGCATCCCAAACATCCTGGCATTATTACTGAGTTCCAACAGAAGACTCTGCATTTTGCCAGCGTCTTCACCAAACAGGACTATGTCATCTGCGTATTCTAAGTCGCTTAGTGGTCCCCCTGGTAGGAGATCAATTCCTGTAGATTCAGTCGAAGAGAGTGTTATTTGCAGCAACAAGTCTATAATGAAGTTAAACAAAAACGGGGATAGTGGACAACCTTGACGGACACCACTTGAGGTTGTAAAATCATATGACAGTTCGCCATAAGCTCTTACTCGACTAATAGTGTTCGAGTAAAGAGCCTTCAAAAGGTTTATGTACTTCTCAGGTACACCTTTCAATGACAGACACTGCCACAGAACCTCTCGGTCTATAGAGTCAAATGCTGCTTTCAAGTCAAGAAAAACTATCATTGTCGGACGCCGATAAGCGTGTCTGTGCTCTAAAACTTGACGAATGGTGAATATGTGGTCGATACAGCCACGACCAGGTCTGAAGCCAGCCTGATTTTCTCGTGTTTGCAGTTCACGAGTCTTAGGCGCCTGATAATTATTGAGGCTAGTATTTTAGATGCTATGTTAGTCAGACTAATCCCTCTATGGTTATCGCAGGATGATTTGGACCCCTTTTTATATATTGGGACAATAAGTGATTGTGACCAGTCGGATGGGATTACATCCGTCTCCCAGATTTTAGCCAGAATATTAGTCAACCTAATCGCTAAAATTGGACCACCATATTTAAAGACCTCTGGAGCCAATCCATCTGGACCAGCTGCTTTTCCTCGTTTCAGATTACTTATAGCCTTTTGAACTTCAAGTAGGGTCGGGGGGCCTACCTCAATGTTCCATTCAGGTTTTCTGGGAATAGTGGGTAGTTGTGCAGTAGCTGAAGGCCAGCTAAACTGCTCCTTAAAGTGTTCCGCCCATCGTTCTAAACGTTTAGGTTGAGAGCAGATAAGGGTTCCGTCTTTTTCGGAGATTGTCTCACTTACACTTGACTTCTTAATTCCGGTTTCTTTTATTAGTCTGAATAGTTGCCTGGTGTTGCCTACAGCCGCTGCCTTTTCCATCTCTTTTGCTTTCGTTGCCCACCACTGCTCACGATCGTTCCTTAGACTTTTAGTTAACCTAGATCTAATTTGTTTACGCTCTTCGTCGTGTTCAGAGCCTGATGGGATGAGTTTACGCGAATCCATCAGTGAAATAGACTTAGAGGAAATCCACTGGTTTTTTGGAGCCCTATGGTTTAAATGACTAATAGATGTTACTGCTGTTTCCACAGCTGTTCGTATGTCTTTCCAAGCAGCATCTGGGTCAGTCTCGTTTACAGAACTGCCTAGATGTGAACTCAGTTGTTTCTGGCATTCGCATTTGGCTTTCTCGTCCTCCAGTTCAATCCTAATGGGTCTTCTTAGTGTAATTTTCCTGCGTCCATTGAGGCGCAGACAAATGCGCGCTCGTATTAAAGCGTGATCAGAGTCTAAACAAGTATTCCAATACGAGCGACAATCTTCTATTGAGCCTCTCCAACGATGACTGATGACAATATGGTTTATTTGAGTCCATCGTTGGTTTGGTGCAGGTGGTCGCCATGTTAGACGATGTCTCTCCTTATGCTTAAAATTAGTGCTTGCTAAAAATAAACGATTGTCTGAGCATAGTTGCAACAGACGATCACCATTATCGGTTCGTTGAGCCGGAATACTAAAACACCCACCTAAATGTCTTTCTGTTTGATTTAAGCTGCCTACCTGGGCATTAAAGTCACCCGCTACGACTACTATGTCTGAGCGCTTAGCTTTCTGAAGAAGCTCAGAGAGTTTTCTGTAAAAGTCATCTTTTACTTCATCATGGCTGCAGTCAGTGGGAGCGTAGGCAGAAACGACGAAAAGGCAACGACGTGTGTCCCTATCCTTCCGAGTTCTTACGGAGCCATTTAGCCGGACAGCACACAGGCGACTGTTAACGGGGATCCATTCTAGTAGTGCCTGTTCTGCCCTTGTACTTAGTGCTATGCCTACACCTGCAAGTCCACGAGAACTAGCCAACGGGTCGCCAGATACACGGAGGGTGTATTTCGTCGGCTGTCCATTTTGGCGAGGTGAGGTCAAGTGAATGACCACACTGGGATCCTGTATGCGTGTTTCGGAGACACAGCATACATCAATGGTACGAGATTCTAGAGTTTTAGCTAAGGAGGCCTGTTGACCGATTTGGCATAGGGTACGTACGTTGAAGGCTCCAATGTGTAGTTTGGAGCGAGGTTTTAGTAGACCTGGGACAGCGTTTCGCGCACTAGAATCGTTGGCCATGGTGACACTTGAGGAGGAAACCGGAACAGAAAGTTTAGTGTTGAAAGTCAAGGTAGAAGGAATAGTAGGAAGTGAAGAAGGAGATTGATTATGAATACAGTGGTCTTGAGTGTTGTTAGAGGTATGAGGGCAGTTATCACTTCCCGGTTGCCCACACCGTGGAAGGATTCTTCTAGAGGTACCTGAAAAGGAAATTGGGTTAGAAGTGGTCTTAATGACCTGAGAGCGTGACCGCAGTGCCCAAGGGACAACTGCTTGAGGTCGGTCACACACGACCTTTTTGTGGGTAGTTTTTGTGTTAGCTCCGTTCTTCAAAAAAACCTTACCGCCGGAGACGGATATCCGTGGGATAAAGCGAGGTGTGCATTTTTAGGGTCGACCTTTTCTAACCCCACCCCTCCTTGTGGGAAGGCAGCATCGCTGTCATGCTGGTTGTCTGAAGGAAACACCTTACTGCTGTCACACCTCTGTACAGTCAGCAGTACGACTTCGCCTTCGGACCTTGGGTTTGCTGCTTTTAGTCTCACCGCTCTTCAACCGACCTGTCTGGCATGGTAGGACCTCGAGGAACGATTGTTCCAGCCAGCATAGCTCGATTAGTTCATCACGATAGGCAAGCCCGACCACCACGTCAAGGTAGCAGCAACGATCGGGACATGACATGGTATCGTGGTATGAAAGAAAGCTGCAAAGGGCTGGCTTCTGTTGGTCCTTCACGACTTCCTGGTTGGGGTCCTAGAGATGGTGCAACACAGTGGCTAGAGACGTTATGAGATATAGCTGAGAATAGAAGCTAATGGTGATCCTGCTGTAACCTTCTCTTACTTTCTTCATAAAGAGTGGTTATGACTATGAAGCGGTTTCTTAGTAGTTAGAGTTGTTCCACTTACAACTATGTATTCACTTTTTTATTTTATTTATTTAAACATAAATATTGGTACAAGGAAGCACCAGATAAATATGCGCCACACAAATCTCATTTGATTTGTGTGAGGGCTGTGATACTGACCAGGTGCCCAAACTGAAACAGGTGGTTTTCTCAGGGGACCACACCCGGAGTCTTTGACCTAAAGGTCTGATCCATAAGGCAGTGGAGCATCGTGAGGAGATGCAGTGTCATAGTAGCCGGTGACCAACGATTGATTCATACGCCATTTGATCCCTCAGGATACTGGAGCCAGTCCATGTGCACCACTGGTTTGGAATGAGGGTTTTCCAACTCCCCTAGGTGGACAATCCGTGTTCACCAACCCGATTAAAGGGCCGGATATTCGATTTTCGTCCTCTCAATTTCTTAAACAACAGTAATATCATGAGAAGGCACTGAGTAGGACTTCCCTGACAGAGGCTATATACGCGTGGCCATGTGAGAGCATTTGGAGAAGGAGAGCGGACTCTCCCCACTCTCGCCCATACCAGGGCATTTGGGTGCACTCCCATAACTTTGATATGTAAAGTTGGATGGTATCATTCATACTATTCCCCCCTCTACTTAATGTAGAGCTTGAAGCTACTCATATTAGAATTACTACTACGTTAATAAATTATTTAGTACAGAAACCGAAGTATGTTTTTTGTTGTTGTTAATTTCACTTTACACAGTACAATTCATCTGATTACTTATTCACTATTCCATTTTCTCTTTTAATAGGATGAATCATATTCAGAAATTATTAAAGCTTATTTATGCTTTTTAATTGTAAATAAAGAAACAGATTTAGTTGCTTATTATGTTTCTGCATTACCTAATGAATCATTACAAATTGAATGGTATTCATGGTTTTTATCAGGTAGGTATTCATAATTTGCGTTACGTTTTTTCATTTTTATTGATAAAATGACATTGAATAGAGTCTATGACACACTCTCCTGCATAGTTTGGACTTGTCAGAATCACTTACCTATATTCCATTTGTTATGTCTGAAACGGTTACGAATTCACTTAGTCAGCGAACGGAACAAAGACTTGTGACCAGAGACCCATAGGCTAACTATACTGATGCGTCCCAGACCCAGCTAACTAGAGTGAAAAGTCCAAGTTGGAAGTGGGGAAGATATATATTCCGTAAGCAGTCAGAAGCACAAACAATCACAGCAGGAAGAAATCAAACGTATGTATACAGTATAAAATTGTCCTTGGCAAGCATTACAAAATAGCGTATTAAAAGATACAACGGACCAATAGCGTTTAACATTTTCCCAAGTAGGAAATACGATTCGAAGGTGAAAAAAAGCGTTTTCGGTGCGAGTTCTGGGGATTTAACATCCCCAACACCATTGTTGATATGCTTTACTGAAGTTCAAATACGTTTGATCTTTTAGACCCAGTGGCCTTATGGTTAGATAGCATGGCGTTTAAAGCGATAACCGATAGGTTTGAGTCTCAATTCAATAATTAATTCAGGGATACAAGGACATTCAGGTGACAAGTCTCAAATAGACGAAAATGCATTTCCTGGACTTTACTTCTTGTTAGAATCGAAATTTATTGAAAACTTATGATCCAATGACAATATTAAGGCAATCTTATCTAGATGTACGTAATTCAATAGAGATGATCAATTGCAGTATTGTAATAACTACGATAAAATATAAATCCTTGTTATGATCTTTCGTCGCGCTCTCATCTTCAGTCCCTTACATAGAATCAAATTTAGGACGATTATATTTTAGACCACTAAGTTGAAATCCAATAGTTCATACTTCCAGCTTTAATCAATTTGCAAAACTAAACGATTCGATATCATCTATAAGTCACTGTTTCATTTTACACTTGATGAACTTCACTAATCTTTGGTACTGTAAATCACTGGGTTGCTGAGAAATTCATCCCTCTGATTTTAATACATGTCATTCGAAATCATTGATTATTATTATTATTAAACAGACGGTCTATAGCTGCCAAAATAGTTCAAACCGACAGTCATCAACCTCATAATTTAATGTCACATCTTGATTTGACTAACCTTGACTTTCTTCCAACTAAGCTCTAATCTACCCAATATTGACTATTATGATAGGCAATGGTTAATGAGATATATGGTATATATCTCAATCATTTCAGTCGACGAGGATTTGTGACCTTATCGATTTCGTCCACTTCGATATTTCATCATTGATTTTATGTTCGTAACCAGTAAGAAATAATTGCTCCGTGTTTCCTAGTTGTCAATAAATTTCCATCTGATGGAATCAATAATTGACTTAATAAAACAATAATAATCAGAAGGGGTTTTTTGTGGAGATTTAGTATTTACATAGTTGAAAGCATGAGTCAATTGAAGCTAGACCACCAAGGAAAACTTGGAAGCACTGGTCTAGCTTCAATTGACTCATGCTTT